>NC_086126.1:1097500-1292500 GCF_963921235.1 Mobula hypostoma | reverse complement strand
TGGCACTGTAAAAGTCACAGAGTCTCTCGAAAGTCCCATCATCTCACGCAGACGGTGAACCTCCAGCGCCGCCAACTTGCCGGAAGCATCCGACCACAGTCCGACTCCGAGTCCGTCCGAAAAACTCCGAGCCTCTGACCAGCTCTCCAACACCGAGCACCATCTCTGCCAAGTGCTTCGATCCCGACCCCAGCAACAGGTGATACGCAAAGCCGAGGATCTGGGGCTTTCCCCTCCGGAAATTCTCGATCGCACAGTAGCAGCAGCAGCGAAGCGGGCATTTCAGAAGTTTCACCAGATGTTCCTCCGTGCTTCTCATGGCTGTCCCCATCAAATCCAGATTGTGCACGGCCTCCTAGTTAACACATATTGATATCAATTCAACGCGTGCTGCGTTGTGCCGCCATCTTCTCCTCGCTCCCTAAGGAGGAGGGAGGTGTATGGGGGTTGAGTGGGATCCAGGATCAGCCATGATGGAATGGCAGAGCAGACTTGATGGGCTGAATGGCCTAATTCTGCTCCTAGGTCTTATGGTCTTATGCTGGTGGGCAGATCATAGAGTCATGGAAAATTACAGCACAGAAACAGGCTCTTCGGCCCATCTAGTCCATGCAGCAACCATTTAAACAGCCTGCTCCCATCTGTACACTGGCACCGTAGCCCTCCATACCCCAACCGTCCTTGTACCTATCCAAACTTCTCTTAAACATTGAGATCGAGCTTGCTTGCACTGGCAGCTCATTCCACACTCTCATGACCCTCTGAATGAAGAATTTTCCCCTCCTGTTTCCGTTAAAATTTGCACCTTTCACCCTTCGCCCATGACCTCTGGTTGTAGTCCCACCCAACCAAAGTGGAAAATGCCTGTTTGCATTTGCCCTATCTATACCCCTCATAAATTTCTACACCTCTATCAAATCTCCTGTATATTCCAAAGAAAACCGTCTTAACCTATTCAATATATAACACAAGTCCTTCAGACTTGGCAACGGCATCACAAACTTTCTCTGTACTCTTTCAAACCTTATCTACATCCTTCCTGTGGGCAGGTGCATTTGGTGAGAAGCGAAAGGCTGCGAGGGGAGCCAGAAAAGGGAATAGGAAGAGAGAGAAGGTAAGAAGGGAAGATATTACCAGAAGTTAGAGAAATCGATGTTCATGCTGTCAGCTTGGAACCTACCCAGCCATATGAGGAGTTGCTCCTCCTACCTGAGAGAGGCCTCTTCATAGCAGTGGGGGAGGCTGAGGAAGTTTTCTGGATGCTTGTGAGTCTGTTAGACACACGACTGTGCAGAGAATGATGGGATATGGACGTTGTGCACGGAATGATGGGATATGGACACTGTGCAGTCTGGCTTGGCATTCAATTACTTGTGTAGTTAGTAGTTTAGTAAGTATTAATTTAGTTACTAGTTAATTAGGTCAGCATCACAGTGTAGGCCGAAAGGCCTGTTCCTGTGACGTACTATGTTCTAGACGGGCTAACCTTTCCCACCTCCAGGACCAGTTTATTAGACGTCACCTACAGAGAGGGCTTGTTCTGAACCCAGGGGGTGAATCTCACGGGAGCCAGCTGTGCAGATAACCTCCTGATATGTTAGAAAACCCTCCATCTTCATCCTGAGCTGCCCCTGGGACAGTCTTCACAGTGTCTCCCAGATTATGAAATGCATCCGTCATCCTGTGTGACAAGAAATCTCATTTATTCGCAGTGGTTTCAGTTTACAAGAAATTAATCTGGCTTCACCTTATCTCCACTGCCAACGTCAATGTGTTTAGTTTGCACTTATTAATAATTGAGCTGACATTCAGTGGCACTCCCATCACCACACCCCCACCATCAACGTCCTGGGGTCCATCACCGAGCAGAAACTGTGCTCGACCAGCCACAGAGAAAGTGTAGCTACTGGAGCAGGTCAGGAGCTGGGGATCCTGCGGTGAGATCCTGTCTGACACCCCAAGGACTTCTCACTACATACACAGCCCTGGTCAGGAGTGTGAGGGAACACTCCACACTCACTTGGGTGAGTGTGTCACCAACAACTCTGGCAGAGTTTGACACCCTCCCCACCATTGAGCATTTTTGTAAGGACAAAACAGCATCCATCAACAGAGACCCCCACCACCCAGGCCATGCTCTCTTCTCACTCCTGCCATCGGGAAGAAGGTACAGGAGCCTCAGATCCCACACCACCAGGTTCAGAAACAGTTATTACCCCTCAACCATCAGGAAGAAGGTACAGCAGCCTCAGGACTCACATCACCAGGTTCAGAAACAGTTATTACCCCCCAACCATCAGGCTCCTGAACCAACGTGGGTAACTTCACTCACCTCAACCTGCAGACTCACTTTGAAGAATTTTTGACATCTCATATCCTCAGTATTATTTATTTAATTAATTTTTTTTTACATTTACATGGATTGCCTTCTTTTGCACATTGGTTGTTTGTCAGTCTTTGTGTGTAGTTTTTCATTGATTCTATAGTATTTTTTGTCCTACTGCAAATGCCTGTAAGAAAATGAATCTCAGAGGTGGTATTTGGTGACATAAAGCGTACTTAGATAATAAATTTACTTTGAGCATTGAATTGTCCAGGACAAAGCAGCCATCTCTGTGGACACCCCGTCAATCCCTCTGAACACGTCTTCCCTCCACCACCGGTACAACACAGTGTCTGCAGTCTGCACTGTCTACAATACACACCAGCCCCTCCCTAACCCCTCCCTCCCCCACCTCTCCCACCACCAGCTCACAGTATCTGCAGTCTGCACCATCTACAATACACACTGGGGTTACTCGCCCAGACCACTCAGCCCCTCCCTAACCCCTCCCTCCCCCACCACCCGCAGGTTCCCCTCCCAGTCACACACCGTCCCAATTTGGAAATCTCTCACTGCTCCTTCTCTGTCACTGGGTTCAAACCCTGGGATTCCCACGCCAGCAGCACCTTGGAGAGCACCCGGGACTCTCTCCTCTACAGCACCTTGGAGAGCACCCGGGACGCTCTCCTCTACAGCACCTTGGAGAGCACCTGGGACGCTCTCCTCTACAGCACCTTGGAGAGCACCTGGGACGCTCTCCTCTACAGCACCTTGGAGAGCACCTGGGACGCTCTCGTCTACAGCACCTTGGAAAGCACTTGGGTCTCTCTCCTCTACAGCAGCTTGGAGAGCATCTTCCTCACACGGACTGTGCGATGCAAGGTGGGGGGAGCCCACCCTCTCGAGGGGCCGTCAGGGATGGGCAGTAAATGGACGGAGGCTCCCAATGACAAGAGACTAATTAAACCATTTGCGTGTGTCAGAAGGAGGTGAAGAGGTTCCTCCTCTTCACTCTCTCACGCCGTTGCCGAGGGCTACCGGAGAGGATGCAGAACCCACTCTAAAAGTAGATAAGAGGTGAAAGTAGCCATAAGCAGGGCTGAGTGAGTGCGGGCTTTTCTGTTCGCAGTGAAGGAGGATGAGAGGTGACTTGATAGAGGTGTACAAGATGATAAGAGGTATAGATCGAGTGGACAGCCAGAGAATTTTCCCAGGGTGGAAATGGTTAATACGCGGGGACATAATTTTAAGGAAATTGGAGAAAATTATGGGGTGATGTCAGAGGAAGGTTTTTTTTACAGAGAGTGGTGGGAGGGTGAAACACCCTGCCAGAGGTGGTGGTAGAGACAGATCCAATTGGGACTTTTAAGATAGGCACCTGGACGATAGAAAAATGGAGAGCCATGCGGTAGGGAAAGCTTCGATTGATCTTGCCTCATTAAAGATATGGTTGTAGCGGACTGCGTAAGTGTGTTAACCACCTGCTGCCTTTATTGGATCATGGACGCATTTGAATTGTCCCCACTTTTGTAACAGAGTCCTACAGCACGGAAACGGGCCATTCGGCCCGTCTAGTCCATGCAGACTAAATTTTCATATCCCTCTGAATCTTTCCTATCCATGTACCTGTCCAAGTATCTTCCAGATGTTGTGAATGTACCTGCCTCAGCCACTTCCTCTGGCAGCTCGTTCCATACACAGACCCCCCTCAGGGTGAAGAAGTTGCCCCTCAGGTTCCTATTAGATCGCTCCCCTCTCACCTTAAACCTGTGCCCTCTGGTTCTTGAATCATGGAACACTACAGAACAGAAACAGGCAATTCGGCCCATCTAGTCTGTGCTGAACCATGAATCCACCTATTCCCATCAACCTGCACTGGGACCATAGCCCCCCATACCCCTGCCATCCATGTACCTATCCAAACGCCAGTGAAATGTCCAAATTGACCCTGCATCCACCACTTCCACTGGCAGCTCATTCCACACTCTCACCATCCTCTGAGTGAAGAGGGTCCCCTTAAGCTTCTCACCTTTCACCCTTAACCCATGACCCAACCTCAGTGGAGAAAGCCTGCTTGCATTTCCTCTATCTATAGCCCTCAGAATTTTGTATCTCTATCAAATCTCCTCTCAATCTTCTAAAATCTAGGGAACACAGTCCTAACCTATTCAATCTTTCCTTATAACTCAGGTCCTCCAGACCTGGCAACATCCTTGTAAATTTTCTCTGTACTCTTTCAACCTTATTTACATCTTTCCTGTAGATAGGTGACCAAAACTGCACATTATACTCGAAATTAGGCCTCACCAATGTTTTATACAACATCAACATAACATCCCATCTCCAGTACTCAATACTTGGATTTATGATGGCCAATGTGTCAAAAGTTTTCTTTATGACTCTGTCTACCTGTAACACCACTTTAAACAAATTATGGACCTGTATTCCTAGACTCCTCAGTTCTACCACACTCCTCAGTGCCCTATCATTGACTACGTAAGATCTACCCTGGATGGTCCTAATGAAGTGCAAAACCTCCTACTTGTCCGCATTAACTGCCATCTGCTGTTTTTCAGCTCATTTTTCCAGCTGGTTCAGATCCCACTGCAAAGTCTGATAGTCTTCATCACTGTCCACTACATCCCCCCAGTCTTGGAGTCATCTGCAAAATTTGCTGATCCAGTTAACCACGTTGTTGATATATGTAACCCTCGGGTTCTGTGGCTGTGTAGGTTTAGGGAAGGCAATCTCTGGCACTGCCAAACGGGTGAGATTAAGATGCGAGTCCACCCCAACACCCCCCCGCACCCCCCCCCCCCACCGTTTGGGTGGATGCTGTGTGATTTGTTACCCTGTTACAAATCAGTACTGCAAAATAGCAGACAGTAAACAGCATACAAATTAAACAATTTAGCTTTATAATTCTTAATTTGACTACAGGATTAGTGAAGAACAAGCAAAAAAAAAAGAGAAAAGGGCCCATTTTAACGTGCACAAGTTGGAGCTCACGGTTTCCCCTTCGCCGATCCCCCGGCCTTCAGCGGGTCATGACCCCACTCCGGCCTCTTCTCTCCTCATCTCCGGCCGAACAGAAGAGCCAGATCACCCCGGTGTCGGGCACACGGCACGAAAACACCCTCCCGTCATGGGACGGCTCACATTCCAAAGCACCCGCTATCTCCAACCAGAACCCAAACACTGCTTCTACAGAGAGACCATTACATTAGCAGCGAAACCTTTCCCAGGCTGTTACATACAGATGACAAACAACAATGGGCCCAGCACTGATCCCTGTGACACTCAGGCCTCCAGTCAATACCTTCCAATAACTTTCCCACCACTGAACAGCTTTGCATCGCCTCCACAGCCCTACCTTAAACCTCCCCTGTGCAGCCCTGGCAAACTTCCCCGCGAGGATATTAGTCCCCCTCCAATTCAGCTGCAAGCCAGCTATTCCACACAAGTCCCACATTCCTGAGAAGAGAGCCCAATGATGCAAAAATCTGATGCCCTCTCCAGCACCAGGGGGCAGGACTGGAGAAATATACCAGCAAGTGACAGAATTAGAATCAAATCAAAATTGGGTTTGTCACTGACAAATGTCATGAAGTTTATTGTTTTGCAAAGTTCAAAGTAAATTTATTATCAAAATACATGTATGTCACCATATACAACTCTGAGATTCATTTTTTGCGGGCATACTCAGTAAATGTAATAACCATAACAAAGTCAATGAAGGATTGCAGCACCAGGGCAGACAAGCAACGTATAAAAGACAACAGACTGTGCATATACAAAAAGAATTACAGAGGCATGAGAAATGAATTGGCCAGAATTGATTGGAAAATAAATTCTGGAAGCAATTCGGAAGCCACAGGATATATATATATATATATATATATATATATATATATATATCCCAAAGAGGAAGAAGTATTCTAAAGGAAAGATGGCACAACTGTAGCTAACAAGAGAATTCAAAGCCAACACAAAAGCCAAAGAGAGGGTCTAGAAGGTGACTGCAATGTTGGCATTCCTTTTCAGAGGTATAGAATTTAAGAGCAGGGATGTGATGTTGAGGCTCTATAAGGCACTCGTGAGACCACACTTGGAGTGTTGTGTGCAGTTTTGGGCTCCTTATTTTAGAAAGGATATACTGACATTGGAGAGGGTTCAGAGAAGATTCACAAGAATGATTCCTGGAATACTTTATACTTTATTGTCACCAAACAATTGATACTAGAGCGTACAATCATCACAGCGATATTTGATTCTGCTCTTTGTGCTCCCTTGAGTACAAATCAATAGTAAATATTAAAAATTTAATTAAATTATAAATCATAAATAGAAAATAGAAAAGGGAAAGTTAGATAGTGCAAAAAAAACAGAGAGACAGGTCCGGATACTTGGAGGGTACGGCCCAGATCCAGGTCAGGATCCGTTCAGCAGTCTTATCACAGTTGGAAAGAAGCTGTTCCCAAATCTGGCCGTACGAGTCTTCAAGCTCCTGAGCCTTTTCCTGTGGGAAGAGGGACAAAAAGTGTGTTGGCTGGGTGGGTCGTGTCCTTGATTCTCCTGACAGCACTGCTCCGACAGCGTGCGGAATGAAAGGGTTACTGTATGAGGAACGTCTGGCAGCTCTTGGGCTGTATTCCCCGGAGTTCAGGAGAATGAGGGGGAATCTCATAGAAACATTCCAAATGTTAAAAGGCCTGAACAGATTAGATATGGCAAAGTTATTTCCCATGGTAGGGGATTCTAGGACAAGAGGACATGACTTCAGGATTGAAGGATGTCCTTTTAGAAATGAGAAGCGGAGAAATTACTTTAGTCAGAGGGTGGTAAATCTGTGGAATTTGTTGCCATGAGCGTCTGTGGAGGCCAAGTCATTGGGTGTATTTAAGGCAGAGATAGATAGGTTCTTGACTAGCCAGGGCATCAAAGGGTATGGGGTGAACGCAGGGGAGTGGGGATGACTGGAAGAATTGGATCAGCCCATGATTGAATGGTGGAGCAGACTCGATGGGCCAAATGACCTACTTCTGCTCCTATATCTAATGGTCTTATGGTCTAATAGAGCAAAATTTAGAGGGAAGTTAGAGGATTGGGAAGGTTTTAAAAACCAACAGAAGGCAACTAAAAAAAAGTCATTAAGAAGGTAAAAATGGAATATTAAAGTAAGCTAGCCAATAATATTAAAGAGGATACCAAAAGTTTCTTCAAATACATAAAGTGTGAAAGAGAGTCAAGAGTGGATATCGAACTGTTGGAAAACAATGCTGGACAGGTAGTAATGGGGGACAATGAAATGGCGGGTGAACAGATCAAGTATCTTGCATCAATCTTCACTGTGAAAGAAACTAGCAGTGTGGCAGATGTCCCAGGTGTCAGGGGTCATGAAGTGTGTGAAGCTACCATTACTAGGGAGAAGGTTCTTGGGAAACTGGAAGGTCTGAAGGTAGATCAGTCACATGAATCAGATAGAGTACACCCCAGGGTTCTGAAAGGGAGCTGAAGAGATTGTGGAGGCACTAGTATTGATCTTTCAAGAATCACTAGATTCTGAAATGGTTCTGGAAGTGTGGAAAATTGCAAATGTCATTCCACTCTTCAAGAAGGGAGAAAGGCAGAAGAAAGGAAACTATAGGCCAGTTAGTCTGACCTCAGTGGTTGGGAAGATGTTGGAGTTGATTATTAAGGATGAGGTCTCAGGGTACTTGGAGGCACATGATAAAATAGGCCGTAGTCAGCATGATTCCCTAAGGGAAAATCTTGCCCGACAAATCTGTTGAAATTCTTTGAAGAAATGGGTAAAGCCTAGGTAGTTCTAAGGTAGAGATATGTTTGGCACAGCTTTGTGGGCCGAAGGGCCTGTATCGTGCTGTATATTTTCTATGTTTCTATGTTTTATGTTCTAAATAACAAGCAGGATAGGCAAAGGAGAATTGGTAGATGTTGTGTACTTGGATTTTCAGAAGGCCTTTGACAAGGTGCCACACACGTGGCTGCATAACAAACTACGAGCCCGTGGTATTACAGGAAAGACTCAAACATGAATAAAACAGTGTCTGATTAGGAGGAGGCAAAGAATGGGAATAAAGGGAGCCTTTTCAGGCTGGCTGCCAGTGACTAGTGGTGTTTGACAGAGGTCTGCGTTGGGACCAATTCTTTTTTATTGATGTTATATGTTAATGATTTGGATGATGGAATTGGTGGCTTTATTGCAAAGTTTGCATATGATACAAAGATAGGTGGAGGGACAGGTAGTTTTGAGGAGGTCGGCTACAGAAGGACTCAGACAGATTAGAAGAATGGGCCAAGAAATAGCAGATGGGATACAGTGTTGGGAAGTGTATGGTCATGCGCTTTGGTAGAAGGAATGAAAGGGCTGGCAATTTTCTAAATGGAGAGAAAATACATAGAAACTGAGGTGCAAAGGGACTTGGGAGTCCTTGTGCATGATTCTCTAAAGTTAATTTGCAGAGTGAGTCTGTGGTGAGGAAGCCAAATGCGATGTTAGCATTCATTTCAAGAGGACTAGAATATAAAAGCAAGGATATAATGTTGAGACTTTATAAGGCATTGGTGAGGCCTCACTTGGAGTATTGAGAGCAGGTTTGGGCCTCTTATCTTAGAAAGGATGTGCTGAAATTAGAGAGGGTTCAAAGAAAGTTCATGAAAATGATTCCAGGATTGAATAGCTTGTGATATGAAAAGCGTCTGATGGCTCTCTGTGTCTGCATTCTCTGGAATTCAGAAGAATGAGGAATGACCTCACTGAAATCTATCAAATGGTGAAAGGGCTTGATAGAGTGGATGTGGAGAGCCGAAGACCTGAGGACAGTCTCAGAATAGCACGGAGATGAGGAGGAATTTCTTTAGCCAGGAAGCGGCAAATCTGTGTAATTCTTTACCACAGGTGGCTGTGGAGGCCAAGTCATGATGTATATTTAAGGCAGAGCTTCATAGATTGTTGATAGGTGAAGACGTGAAGGGACACGGGGAGAAGGCAGGAGACTGGGGCTGAGAGGGAAATGGATCAGCCATGATGAAATGGCAGAGCAGACTCGATGGGCCAAATGGCCTCATTCTGCTGCTATATCTTATGGTCTTATAAATAATCAATAAATATCAAGAACATGAGATGAAGAGTCTTTGAAGAGTCCATATGTTGTGGGAACAGTTCAGTGATGGGGCAAGTGAAGTTGAGTGAAGTTATCCCCTCTAGTTCAGGAACTTGATGGTTGAGGGGTAATAACTGTTCCTGAACCTGGTGGGGTGGATCCTGAGACTCCTGTACCTTCTTCCTGATGGTAGCAGTGAGAAGAGAGCATGGCCTGGGTGGTGGGGGTCCTTGATGATGGATGCTGCTTTCCTATGAAAGTGCTCCTTGGAGATGTGCTCAATGGTGTGGAGGGCTTTACCTGTGATGGACTGGGCTGAATCCACTAGTTTTGTAGAATTTTCCATTCAAGGGTATTAGTGTTTCCCTACCAGGCTGTGATGCAGCCAGTCGATATACTCTCTACCAGACATCTGTAGGAGTTTGTCGAGGTTTAGGATGTCATGCTGACTCTTTGAAAACTCTGAAGGAAGTAAAGGCACTGCCCTGTTTCCTTAGTGATTTCACTTACGTGCTGGGCCCAGGACAGGTCGTCTGAAATGATAACACTGAGGAATTTAAAGCTGATGACCCTCTCCACCTCTGACCTTCTGATGAGGACTGGCTCATGGACCTCTGGTTTGCTCCTCCTGAAGACAATAATCAGCTCATGAAGCAGCTGTACAGAGCAATACATAAAAACACTGCAATTTACAATAACAAATCATAATACGTAGCGCAAAGTGAGAGCATAATGGAGTGGTGGTGTTCATGGACCACTCAGACATCTGATTGTGATGGCGGAGGGGAAGAAGCTGTTCCGAAACCACTGAGTGTGTGTCTTCAGGCTCATGTACCTCCATCCTGACGGTAGCAATGAGAAGAGAGAACGTCCTGGGCAATGAAGCTCCTTCACGATGGACACTGCCTTTTTGAGGCACCACCTTTTGAAGATGTCCTGGATACTCCGGAGGCTGATGCCGATGATGGAGCTGACTGAATTTACAACTCTCTGCAGCTTATTTCAATCCTGTGCAGTTCCCCCCGCCACTCCCATACCTGATGATGATGCAGTAGGTTAGAATGCTCTCCTCAGTAGGTCTGTAGAAATTCGGGAGTGTCTTTGTGAGATACCAAATCTCCTCAAATTCCTGACAAAATATCGTCATTGGTGAATGGCCGGTTTGTCTTCTGGGGATGGTCCAACTGGTCCATCTCCCATCATTCCCTGCACATGATCCATCTCCCATCATTCCCTGCACATGATCCATATCCCATCATTCCCTGCACATGGTCCATCTCCCTCCATTCCCTGCACATGGTCCATCTCCCATCATTCCCTGCACATGGTCCATATCCCATCATTCCCTGCACATGGTCCATCTCCCATCATTCCCTGCACATGGTCCATCTCCCTCCATTCCCTGTACATGGTCCATCTCCCTCCATTCCCTGCACATGGTCCATCTCCCATCATTCCCTGCACATGGTCCATCTCCCATCATTCCCTGCACATGGTCCATCTCCCTCCGTTCCCTGTACATGGTCCATCTCCCATCATTCCCTGCACATGGTCCATCTCCCATCATTCCCTGCACATGGTCCATCTCCCATCATTCCCTGTACATGGTCCATCTCCCTCCATTCCCTGCACATGGTCCATATCCCATCATTCCCTGCACATGGTCCATCTCCCTCCATTCCCTGCACATGGTCCATCTCCCATCATTCCCTGCACATGGTCCATCTCCCTCCATTCCCTGCACATTCACATGTCTGTCTAAACACCTCTATCGTACCTGCCACCACCTCCACCCCTGGCAGATTATTGTAGGCACCCATACTCTCTGTGTAAAAAAACTGATCTTGACCACACCCAAGGTAGCAGTTTGAGTGGCTACGGACATCGTCAGTGGACGCAGCTGCTCTCTGCCGAGGGTGGGGGTGTGACAGAGAGAAAGAGTGGGTCGTGGACAGAGGGAGAGGTTGAGGACGGCGAGAGAGGGTAGGACGATGGAGGGGAGTGATGAATTGTGGCTCATACTGTACAGAGGTGTCAACAGTTCTATGCAATACATAATCTAGCAGAGACAGAAAAAAATAGTAATAATAAATAAAATAAAATGTAATAAAAAATAAACAATTAAATTAAACATATTGAATAGATTATTAAAAAATGTGCAAAACTGAAATACTGTATATTAAAAAAGTGAGGCAGTGTCCAAGGGTTCAATGTCCATTCAGGATTTGGATGGTAGAGGGGAAGAAGCTGTTCCTGAATCTCTGAGTGTGTGCCTTCAGGCTTCTGTATCTCCTACCTGATGGTAACATTGAGAAAAGAGCATGCCCTGGGTGCCGGAGGTCCTTAATAATGGACGTTGCCTTTCTGAGACACCGCTCCCTGAAGATGTCCTGGGTACTTTGTAGGCTAGTACCCAAAATAGAACCGACTAAACTTACAATCCCCTGCAGCTTCTTTCGGTCCTGTGCAGTAGCCCCCACCCCCCCATACCAGACAGTGATGCAGCCTGTCAGAATGCTCTCCACGGTACAATTATAGAAGTTTTTGAGTGTATTTGTTGACATGCCAAATCTCTTCAAACTCCTAATAAGGTATAATCGCTTTCTTGCCTTCTTTATAACTACATCAATATGTTGGGACCAGGTTAGGTCCTCAGAGATTTTGACACCCAGGAATTTGAAGCTGCTCACTCTCTCCACTTCTGATCCCTCTATGAGGATTGGTACGTGTTCCTTCATCTTACCCTTCCTGAAGTCCACAATCAGCTCTTTCGTCTTACTGACGTTGAGTTCCAGGTTGTTGCTGTGGCAACATTCCATTCCACTAGTTGGCATATCTCACTCCTGTACGCCCTCTCATCACCACCTGAGATTCTACCAACAACGTTTGTATCATCAGCAAATTTGTAGATGGTATTTGAGCGATGCCCAGCCACATAGTCATGTGTATATAGGGAGTAGAGTAGTGGGCTAAGCACACACCCCTGAGGTGCACCAGTGTTGATCGTCAGTGAAGAGGATATGTTATCACCAATCCACACAGATTGTGGTCTTCTGGTTAGGAAGTCGAGGATCCAATTGCAGAGGGAGGTACAGAGGCCCAGGTTCTGCAACTTCTCAATCAGGATTGTGGGAATGATGGTATTAAATGCTGAGCTATAGTCGATGAACAGCATCCTGACGTAGGTGTTTGTGATGTCTAGGTGGTCTAAAGCCGTGTGGAGAGCCATGGAGATTGCATCTGCCGTTGACCTGTTGTGGCAATAGGCAAAAGTACACAGTGTACACGGCCATTCTTGGACAGAGGGTGGGACAGAGAGAGAGTGGGTGGAGCATGGAGGGAGAGGTTGGGTGTAGTATGCTGGGAGTGTGTCTAGAATAGAGGGAGAGGGCAGGATGGAGACAGAGGGCAGCAAGGTGGGAGGGAGAGGGCAGGATGGAAGCAGAGGGCAGGGTGGGTTTAGGACAGAGAGAGAGGGTGAGGATGGTGGGAAAGGGAGGGGGTGAGGATTTGTGCTTTAAACTGTATAGATGTGTTATTATGAACTGGGACAGATGAATCAGTGTACACAGCCGCTCTCGGCCGTATCTGCCCTTGGAGAGGGTTTCTCTGTCGGTGAGGCGGGAGCAGTATTTCTGTCTGGCAGCCCGCAGCCTGTTACCCTCCCTGAGATCAATCACAGGCTGAGGATGCAAGGGCTGTCTCCTGCTCACAGTCAGACAGATCAGATACCCTATAGACCGGCCAGCAGCCATTGTCCGCTGGCCGCTGAGCTGGATCGCATTCCGTCACCAGGTTCTGCCACTAATCCTTCCACAACAGGCTGTGCACCACGAACTGCTGCAGCCGAGGGTCCGAGCACAGGGTGGGCCGGGGGTCTGAGCACGGGGTGGAGCGGAAGTCCGAGCACGGGGTGGGCCGGGGGTCCGAGCATGGGGTGGGGCCGGGGGTCCGAGCACAGGGTGGAGTGGAGCGGAAGTCTGAGCACCGGGTGGGCCCGGGGTCCGAGCACGGGGTGGGGCCGGGGGTCCGAACACAGGGTGGAGTGGAGCGGAAGTCCGAGCACCGGGTGGGCCTGGGGTGCAAGCACGGGGTGGAGCGGAAGTCCGAGCACGGGGTGGGCCGGAGGTCTGAGCACGGGGTGGGGCGGGGGTCCGAGCACAGGGTGGGGTGGGAGTCCAAGCACAGGGTGGAGTGGGCCGGGGGTCCGAGCACGGGGTGGGGTGGGGGACTGAGCACAGGGTGGGGTGGGGCCAGGGGTCCGAGCACAGGGTGGGGCCGGGGTCCGAGCACAGGGTGGAGTTGGCCAGGAGTCCAAGCACAGGGTGGGGCCGAGGGTCCGGACACAGGGTGGGCCAGGGGTCCGAGCACAGGGTGGAGTGGGCCGGGGGTCCAAGCACGGGGTGGGCCGGGGGTCCGAGCACAGGGTGGAGGGGGTCTGGGTTCCGAGCACGGGGTGGGCCGGGGGTCTGAGCACAGTGTGGGCCAGGGTCTGAGCACGGGGTGGGCCAGGGGTCTGAGCTGGGGGTGGGGTGGGGCCGGGGGTCCGAGCAGGGGGTGGGGTGGGGCCGGGAGTTCGAGCACAGGGTGGGGCAGGGGTCCGAGCACAGGGTGGGGTGGGAGTCCGAGCAGGGGGGGGGGGGGGGCCGGGGGTTCGAGCACAGGGTGGGCCGGGGGTTTTGGGGGATAGACACCAGAGGCATCTGTCAGCGGACCACATCAGCAAGTCGGGGTCTGACCCAAACCTCAAAACTGAAACAAATAAGGAGATAACAGGGAATTTACAATTTAGAGGTTACAGAGACAGGGAGAGGTGTAGGGGGCAGAGGGGGTTACAGAGACAGGGAGGGGTGTAGGGGCCGGAAGTAGTTACAGAGATGAGGTTTATGGGGGTGACATTTACATATGACAGCACTGATCTGGGCCTGTGGGTAGTCGAAGGGGTGGGTGAGGACACCCATGTTGGGGACGAGCCGGAGTCTGGGATCGGTGGGCGGTGGGAGACACCAGGTGAGAGTTTGAATGGCTGGGTGAGGAGCTGATGGAGACGGGGAGGAGTTTTCCATCAGGCAGTGGGCGGACAAGGGGAGGTGGTCTGGGCAGGTGTGTGTGTATTTAGGGGGCTTTGATGAACCCTTCCGGTGAGCAGATCAGATCTACAGGGCACTCGTCCACGGGACCAGATACCGCAGCAAAAAGAAACCCAAGGCTAAACCTGAACTGCCCACCCAGGCCAGCCAGCATTGGTGGAGATGTGAGCACCATGGTGGTGTAGCAGTTCACCTTGTGAGAGCTCAGTCCATTTGAGTATGGAGTTCAGATCTGGAGTCATTTGTCAGTTCTCTCTCAATATCCACGTGGATTATCCCTGAGTGCGGTTCCGGTCGTCTGTCAGTTCTCTCCGTATGTACACGTGGGTTTTCCCGGAGTGTCTTTCCGGTCGTCTGTCAGTTCTCTCCGTATGTACACGTGGGTTTTCCCCGAGTACTCTGGTTCCATTGCACATTCCAGAGACGTACTGGGTAGGTTAGTTGGCCATTGTAAATTGTCCCGTGATTAGGTAGGGGTTAAATCGGAGATGTTGGAGGTTGCTGGGTCAGCACAACTGAAGTGGCCGGAAGGGACCACTACACACTGGTCCTCTAACTGTGAAAAAACAGGACTGCTTCTGGTCCCCGCACAGTGGGAGGGCTGTGGGAGAGCGTTAGACAGACACATGAGTGCGCTGGGAATGGAGGCTTATTGATTATGTAATTTACAGGTCGAATCAGTGGTGAGGAAGGCAAATGCAATGTTAGCATTCGTTTCGAGAGGAGGAGAATATAAAAGCAAGGATGTAATGTTGAGGCTTTATAAAGCACTGGTGAGGCCTCACTTGGAGCAGTTTTGGGCCCCTTATTTAAGAAAGATGTGCTGACCTTGGAGAGGGCACAGAGGAGGTTCACAAGACTGATCCCACAAATGCAAGGGATATCATCTCAGCAGTCACTGGTGGCTCTGGGCATTTACTCTCTGGAGTTTAGAAGAATGAGCCAGGATCTGATTAAAAGCTATTGAACGTTGAAAGGACTAGATAGAGTGGATGTGGAGAGGATGTTTCCTTTGATGGGAAGGTCTGGGACCAGAGGACGCAGCCTCAGAATAGAGCGATGTCTATCTGGAACGGAGATGAGGAGGGATTTGTATAGCCAGTGGGTGATGAGTCTGTGGAATTCATTGCCACGGGTGGCTTTGGAGGCCAGGTAACTGTGTGCACCCAAGGTAGAGGGTGATAGATTCTTGATTGGTCAGGGCATGAAGGGATACGGGGAGAGGGCAGGAGGTTAGGGCTGAGGGGGAAATGATAAAATGACGGGGCAGACTAGATGGGCCAGGTGGCCTAATCCTGATCCTATGTCCTGTGGTCTTATGTCCAGAAAGGTGAGCAGGGGATAGGTTCAAAGGAGATGTGTGGAATGTGCTGCCAGGGGTGGGGGTGGAGGCAGATACGACGGAGGTGTTTAACAGGCTGTGCAGGGAACGGTGGGGGAGACAGACCACGTGCAGGGAATGGAGGACTATGGACAATGTACAAGCAGAGGGGATTCAGTTTCATTTGACACCCTGTTCAGCACTTTCGACACTCTGCGTTCTGCTCCCCTGATTTCTCTAAAGGTGACTTTGCAATTCATGATTGTACACAGAGAAGCCTCTCCAAGTCTATAATGGGACCTCACTCACGCATTAATAATGTTAGATTAATCTGCACCATTTAATTAATCTTTAAAAAGATTAACCCCTAAACAGTTATTTAACAGTCAGTCTCTCTTGGTGTTTTAAATATTGATTAGCAGATTCCAGCGAAATGGTGCAATTATAGAGGTTAGGCCTTCTAACAAAGGTAGGGTCTTATCGCTTCGAATCACGTGGGAATTTCAGTCAGAAACAGAAAGGAAGCACTTGCGTTTAATTTAATATCTGTGCCAAGGGGAGTGCAGTGTTGGCAGAACTCTAGGTGGGGCTCTCGGTACAGCCTGGGCAAGTAACCGTGGCGTGTTTGGCGCTAGCTGCAGACGCTGTGTGCCGGTGGTGGAGGGAGTGTGTAGAGGGACGGATGGGGTGCTGATTAGCACGCTCCTCTGCCCCCAGCACTGTCGAGCTGCTTGACAGTCACCGACTGTTTTAAGCTAGAGGGTGATAATTTTTCGATTGGCTCACAGGGAGAATGGGGTTGGAAAATTTAAATCAACCGTGATTGAATGGTGGAACAGACTTGATGGGTAGAATAGCAGAATTCCATTCCTGTGTCTTATGGTTCCGTGATCTGTGGGTGGTGTGGCGGGAGGGAGGATGGACTGTCGATCGCTGGGCTGCTCCGTGTCACACAGTGTTGAGCTCCCCAAGTCCCTGAGTGTATTTATTTATTTAGATTATTTTAGATTATGAGGACACGCAGTCCTCTTTTATTGTCATTTAATAATGCATGCATTAAGAAATGATACAATGTTTCTCCAGAAAGATATCACAGAAACACATGACGAACCGACTAAAAAACTGACAAAAACCACGTAATTATAACATATAGTTACAACAGTGCAAAGCAATACCGTAATTTGATAAGAACAGACCATGGGCACGGTAAAAAGTCTCAAAGTCTCTCGAAAGTCCCCTCATCTCAGGCAGACGGTGAACCTCCAGCACCGCAAACTTGCCAATGCAGCATCCTGGAAGCATCCGACCACAGTCCGACTCCGAGTCCGTCCGAAAACTTCGAGCCTCCGACCAGCTCTCCGACACCGAGCACCGAGCACTATCTCTGCCGAGCGCTTCGACCCCGACCCCAGCAACAGGCGATAGGCAAAGCTGAGGATCTGGGGCCTTCCCCTCTGGAGATTCTCGATCGCACAGTAGCAGCGGCAGTGAATCAGGCATTTCAGAAGTTTCACCAGATGTTCCTCTGCACTTCTCAAGGCTGTCTCCATCAAATCAGGATTGTGCACGGCATCCTAGTTAACACATACGATACAACTCGGAATGGCCGCGCGCGCTGCGTCGCGCCGCCATCTTCTCCCTCCTTTTAGGAAGATGTTGATAAATTCTGGTTGGTAAGGGACCCATGGGGAGAAGGCATAACCCTCAACAGACTGGGGTTTGTACATCAGTCATGTTTGAATGGTAGAGCAGACTCGATGGCCCCAGTGGCCTGATCCATTCAGTTGTAGGAGCAGAATTAGGCCATTCAGCCCATCGAGTCTGCTCCACCAATCCATCATGGCTGATTTATTATGCCCCCAACGCCATTCTCCTCGTAACCTTCAATCTATGGGTGGGGCGGTCTGCTCTGTCCTGGGCAGCGGGAGTTTCTGGAGCCAAACTCAGCCAGGCAAGTGGGAAGGCCTCGGTGTGCTTGGAGATGGGTCCCCCACCACAGGACCCCCAGGAATCTGCTCGTCTTCCCCTCTCAATGATTCTGAAATCCCGGAGCACAGCAGAAACAATGTGATGTGAGGCCCTTGAAAGTTGCCATGGGAACGCCTGCAGTGACATCACCAGGAACAGGCCCATTTCTCCTTCTTCATCTTCCATCTCCCAGCCTCCCCCTTCTGATAATGATGAGCCGCTGGGTTTGCTCTCCCATTCCATCATGGCTGATTTATTATCCCTCTCAACCCCATCCTCCTGCCTGCTCCCCGTAACCTTTGACATCCTGACTGATCAAGAACCTATCAACCTCTGCTTTCAAAGTACCCAACGACTTGGCCTCCACAACCGAACAAGGCAACAAATTCCACAGATACACTGGCCTCTTGGCTAAAGAAATCCCTCCTCACCACTCTAGATGTTCTAAGTGGACATCCCTGCATTGATAGACTGCGCCTTCTGGTCCGAGTCACTATAGGAGAGATTTCCATCGAACCAAGTCCCCATTCCTACGTTTGGCCCATATCCCACTAAATCTTTCTCATTCACTTACCTGAGCAAGTGCTTTTGAATGTTCTTAATGGACCCTCTTCAAGCACGTCACTTAGCGAAGTTCAAAGTTCACAGTTCAAAGCAGATTTTATTACCGAAGTACGTATACTTTATACCTTATTGTTGCCAACCAATTGATACTAGAATGTACAATCATCACAGCGATATTTTATTCTGCGCTTCCCGCTCCCTGGATTACAAATATTAATTATTAAAAATAGTAAAAATTAGTAAATATTAAAAATTTAAATTATAAATCATAAATAGAAAATAGAAAAATGGAAAGTAAGGTAGTGCAAAAAAAACCGAGGGGCAGGTCCGGATATTTGGAGGGTACGGCCCAGATCCGGGTCAGGATCCGTTCAGCAGTCTTATCACAGTTGGAAAGAAGCTGTTCCCAAATCTGACCGTACGAGTCTTCAAGCTCCTGAGCCTTCTCCCGGAGGGAAGAGGGATGAAAAGTGTGTTGGCTGGGTGGGTCGTGTCCTTGATTATCCTGGCAGCACTGCTCCGACAGCGTGCGGTGTAAAGTGAGTCCAAGGATGGAAGATTGGTTTGTGTGATGTGCTGCGCCGTGTTCACGATCTTCTGCAGCTTCTTTCGGTCTTGGGCAGGACAACTTCCGTACCAGGTTGTGATGCACCCTAGAAGAATGCTTTCTACGGTGCATCTATAAAAATTAGTGAGGGTTTTAGGGGACAGGCCAAATTTCTTTAGTTTTCTCAGGAAGTAAAGGTGCTGGTGGGCCTTCTTGGCATTGAACTCTGCTTGGTTGGACCAAGTCAGATCATTTGTGATATTGACCCCGTGGAACTTAAAGCTTTTGACCTGTTCCACTTGCGCACCACTGATGTAAATTGGGTCGTGCGGTCCGCTACTCCTTCTGAAGTCAACAATCAATTCCTTCATCTTGCTGATGTTGAGGGATAGGTTATTGTCTTCGCACCATGCCACCAGGTTCTTAATTTCCTCTCTGTACTCAAACTCATCATTACCCGAGATACGGCCTACAATTGTTGTGTCATCAGCAAACTTCTATATTGAGTTGGATGGAAACTTGGCTGCACAATCATGGGTGTACAGTGAGTACAGCAGGGGGCTGAGTACACAGCTTTGTGGGGCACCGGTGCTCAGAGTGATTGTAGAGGAGAGCTTGTCCCCTATTTTTACAGCCTGGGTCCTGTCTGTGAGGAAGCTGAAGATCCATACATCACCATATTCAACCGTGAGATTCATCTTCCTGCAGGTATACTCAATAAATCTATAGAATAGTAACCATACTAGGATCAACGAAAGATCATCCAGAGTGCAGAAGACAGCAAACTGCACAAATGCAAATATTGATAAATAGCAATAACGAGAACATGAGATAATGACATAAAGAGTCCTTAAAGTGAGATCATTGGTTGTGGGAACATCTCAACGGACGGGCAAGTGAGTGTAGTTATCCCCTTTCATTCAAGAGCCTGATGGTTGAGGGGTTAGTGACTGTTCCTGAACCTGGTGGTGTGGGTCCTGAGGCTCCTGTACCTTCTACCTGATGGCAGCAGTGAGAAGAGAGCCTGGCCTGGGTGGTGGGGGTCCCTGATGATGGATGCCAATTTCCTGTGACAACACTTCATGTAAGTGTGCTCCCCTCAACCGCTCCCTGTAGGAGTGACTCCCACATTCCCCCCATCCCATCCTATTAAATCTTTCCCCTCTCAGTTTTAACCTGTGCCCCTAGTTCCTGATTCTCCACCCCTGGGGAAGGGACTGTGACCTCTCATCTGATCAATGCCCTCACAGTTTTACCCCCAGGAGCCCAGAACCGGCAGCTGCTGATGTCGAGGGTCGAGCCGGGAATTCCAGAGAAATCCCTTTCCCCGGGGGGCTGGGATGGAGAGAATGTGAGAGTCGCTCACATGGGGGGGGGGGAGGGGTTCGTGGTGAGGGAGAGAGGACAGAAGGGAAGGGATGAGGGGAGACAGGAATGGGCAGAAATACCAGCAGAGCACAGATGGGTCAAACGACCGCATTGCTAGGGATGGTTCTTACTGCATATTTTCACCATTCTCCCCACATTCCCTCTAACCCTTTCATCCTTTTGGCCCATCAAGTCTGTGCTGACCCCGGCAAGTGCCCAATTATACCCGTGCTTCACTAATCCACACAGGTCCCACCATCTCCCCCTCCCAGGTCAATGCCCTCATCCACACGGTGGGGGAACCACTTAACCCACCAGCCTCTCATGTGGGAGGAAACCGGAGTACCCGGGGGAAATCCATGCAGTCAGAGAGAGGGCATGTTAACTCCACAAAGACAGCGCCGGAGGTCAGGAGTACCCGGGGGAAATCCATTCAGTTATATAGAGAGAGAGCATGCTAACTCCACAAAGACAGCGCCGGAGATCAGGAGAACTGGGGAAAATCCATGCAGTCAGAGAGAGAGAGAGAGCATGCTAACTCCACAAAGACAGCGCTGGAGGTCAGGAGTACCCAGGGAAATCCATGCAGTCAGAGAGAGAGAGCATGATAACTCCACAAAGACAGTGCCAGAGGTCAGGAGAACTGCGGAAAATCCATGCAGTCAGAGAGAGAGAGAGCATGCTAACTCCACAAAGACAGCACCGTAGGTTAGGAGTACCCGGGGAAATCCATGCAGTCAGAGAGAGGGCATGCTAACTCCACAAAGACAGCTCCGGAGGTCAGGAGTACCCAGGGAAATCCATGCAGTCAGAGAGAGAGAGAGCATGCTAACTCCACAAAGACAGCGCGGGAGGTCAGGAGTACCCGGGGGAGATCCATTCAGTCATATAGAGAGAGAGCATGCTAACTCCACAAAGACAGCGCCAGAGGTCAGGAGAAGGTGATCAGGGAGCAGCAACCACCTGATTGAACAGTGCAATGGCTTGGAGTGTGTGTCTTTGTACCACCTGTCTCACATGTTCAAATCTCCCTTTAAATTCACCTGCAGCGGCAGGAAGAGACACTCTATCTCCCGAGCCACAGCTATGTTTTATAAAGAAAGATATCCAAGATGACCCTTATTTGTGTCACGTACATTAAAACATTGAACGCTCAGAGACCCGGGGTGCTGAGTATTCAGGGCTGATGTCATGAGACTGGAGAGGGAGGAGGCTGAGGGAGGGAAAGACAGAGGGAGAGGGAGGGAGAGGGGGGAGGGAGATGGAGAGGGAGACACAGAGACCCAGCAAGACAGAGAGAGACACACAGAGACACAGAAACAGAGAGAGAGAGAGAGAGAGAGAGAGAGAGAGAGAGAGAGAGAGAGAGAGAGAGAGAGAGGGAGGGAGAGAGGGAAGGAGGGAATGAGGTAGAGGGGGAAGTGTGATAGAGGGAAGGAAAGAGTCAGGGAGAAACGGTGGGGAGAGAGGTGGAGAGAGGGAAAGAGAAGGAGAGAGGAAAGGGAAAGAGAGAGAGATGAAGGGTGATAGAGAGAGAGAGACACACACACACAAAGTGGGAGAGAAGAGATGGAGGGAGAGGGTGAGTGGGATGGAGAAAGAGATGAAAAGAAGAGGAAAGAAAGAAAAAGAAAGAGAAGGAGGATGAGGGAGAGGGTGAGTGTGGGATGGAGAGAGAGATAAAAAGAAGGGGAAAGTGAGAGAGGGGAGAGGATTAAAGAATAACTTCGAAGTGAGATGGTGCCCTGAGTGACTTTGGGGTTCTGTGTCGGTGCTCCGTGTCTCTGGACAATGTCATCCTGATCCCCGTTGCTCTCTCCGTTTCGAGCAGCTGCCTGCTTTGAGCTGAGAGGGGGAGTTGTGACAGGCGGAGGGGAACAGTCTGAGGCTCCTCGGGGGGGTAGGGATGCACCTTTCCTCCTCCTCCGGGGCAGTGCTGCTTTTCTCTGTGACTGTAGGTTACTGGAAACGGCTCACACCCTGTCAAACAGTGTATACAGGTCACTTATTC
Organism: Mobula hypostoma; assembly: GCF_963921235.1. NCBI lineage: Eukaryota > Metazoa > Chordata > Chondrichthyes > Myliobatiformes > Myliobatidae > Mobula > Mobula hypostoma. Next base: position 1,270,184 of record NC_086126.1, on the reverse strand, counting down.
AACTGCAGTTGTACAGTCATCACACAGAAACAGCATGTGAGTGTGCCGTGAGTGGCAGTGATCAGTGTCCAAGACCCCTGTCATGTATAATGCCAACACACCACTCTGCCAAACTGACCCTTGTCAGACCCTGTAACGTACAGTGCCAACACGCCACTCTGCCAAACTGACCCTTGTCAGACCCTGTAACGTACAGTGCCAACACGTCACTCTGCCAAACTGACCCTTGTCAGAGACCCTGTAATGTATAGTGCCAACATGTCACTCTGCCAAACTGACCCTTGTCAGAGACCCTGTAACGTACAGTGCCAACATGCAACTCTGCCAAACTGACCCTTGTCAGACCCTGTAATATACAGTGCCAACATGTCACTCTGCCAATCTGACCCTTGTCAGAGACCCTGTAATATACAGTGCCAACATGCCATTCTGCCAAACTGACCCTTGCCACTGTTGCCAGCAGGGAACCATTGCAGCCACCCACTCCCAGCTGTAATGAAAGTACTGTCACCTTAGCAATTTTGGAAAGGGGGCCAAGACAAAGCATGAAGGTTTAACAGTGCTGTTCATCTATAGACCTATCTGAGACACTTGGCAGTCCGCTCTTCAATCTGCATTCGGGTTGGTGTCCATTTTGTGACAAGTACTCTCATTGGCCACTTAATTAATCACCTCATGTATCTAATGATTTACCTCCTGTACCTAATAAAGTGGCCACTGAGTCTGTGTTCGTGGTCTTCTGCTGCAGTGGCCCATAAACTTCAAGGTTCGATGTGTTGTGCGTTTGTGCACTAAAGTAACGCTGCTCTTCTGGACACTGTTGTAACACATGGTTATTTCAGTTATGGTCAACTTCCTGAAGTTACCTCCACTGGTTTAGAGCCTAACCATCAGGCTCCTGAACCAGCCTGTTTAGCAGAGTGGCGTAGTGGTTAGCATACCGCTCAACAGTACCAGCGGCCCGAGTTCAGTTCCCGCCACTGCCTGTAAGGAGTTTATACATTCTTCCCCTGACCGTGTGGGTTTCCTCCTGGTGCTATGGTTTCGTCCCGCAGTGCAAAGATGTACTGCTCAGTAGGTTAATTTGTCATTGTAAATTGTCCTGTGATTCGGTTCGGATTAAGTCGGGGGATTACTGGGCAGCACAGCACAAAGGGCTGGTGGGGTAAGATCAGTACCTTTTCTCAATCAATCGATAAAATCACTCACCCCAACACGGAAATGATTCCGTAAACCACTTTGTTCCATATTTACTTGTTATTATTATTTATTTTTCTATTTGCACTCTTTGCACGACGGTTGTTAGCCTGTCTTGTTGTGTGAGGTTTTTCATTGATCCATTGTGTTTCTTTCTATTTACTGTGAATGCCCACAAGAAAATGAATCCCAGGTATCATATATATACGTGGGTAATAAATTTATCTTGAACTTTTGTCAGCTTGAACCAGTCTGGCCATTCTCCTCTGACCTCTCTCGTTGACAAGGCGTTTTCACCCACAGAACTGTCGCTCATTGGAGATTTTTTTGTTTTTCACACCATTCTCTGTAAACTCCAGAGACTGTTGTGTGTGAAAATCCCAGGAGATCAGCAGCTTCTGAGATACTCAAACCACCCCATCTGGCACCAACAATCATACTACGGTCAAAGTCACTTGGATCGCATCTCTTCCCCTGTCTGATGTTTGGGCTGAACAACAACTGAACCTCTTGACCATGTCGGCACGCTTTTCGCAGTGAGTTGCTGCCATGTGATTGGCTGATCAGATATTTGCATTAACAAACAGGTGCACAGGTGTACCTAATAAAGGTGTATCGCTGACTCCTGCTGCCTTATTAAGAACATCAACGCTGAGGCCGGATCAATCCCTGTTTCCAGAGGGATAAAGCAGGATACCCCACCTTCCCCAATCTTATAAAGATCGAGGAGCAGAAATATGCCATTCAGCCCATCGAGTCTGCTCCACCATTCCATTACATCTGACGTATCTTCACTTTCAACCCCATTCTTAAGCCTTCTCCGAGTAACCGTTGACTGATAAAGAACCTATCAACCTCCACTTTAAATATACCCAATGGCTTGACCTCCACAGCTGTCTGTGGCAGTGAATTCCACAGATCATCACCTGCTGGCTAGATAAATTCCTTTTCATTTTTGTTCTAAATGGACGTTCCTCTATTCTGAGGCTGTGCCTTCTGGTCCAAGACTCCCCCACTATAGGAAACATCTTCTCCACGTCCACTATATCTGTGTCCTCTGGTCCTAGACTCCCCCACTATAGGAAACATCCTCTCCACATCCACTATATCTGTGTCCTCTGGTCCTAGACTCCCCCACTATAGGAAACATCCTCTCCACATCCACTCTATCTGTGCCCTCTGGTCCTAGATTCTCCCACTATAGGAAACATCCTCTCCACATCCACTCTATCTGTGACCTCTAGTCCTAGACTCCCCCACTATAGGAAACATCCTCTCCACATCCACTATATCTGTGTCCTCTGGTCCTAGACTCCCCCACTATAGGAAACATCCTCTCCACATCCACTATATCTGTGTCCTCTGGTCCTAGACTCCCCCACTATAGGAAACATCCTCTCCACATCCACTCTATCTGTGTCCTCTGGTCCTAGACTCCCCCACTATAGGAAACATCCCATCCACATCCACTCTATCTGTGTCCTCTGGTCCTAGACTCCCCCACTATAGGAAACATCCTCTCCACATCCACTCTATCTGTGTCCTCTGGTCCCAGGTTCCCCCACTATAGGAAACATCCTCTCCACATCCACTCTATCTGTGTCTTCTGGTCCTAGACTCCCCCACTATAGGAAACATCCTCTCCACATCCACTCTATCTGTGTCCTCTGGTCCTAGACTCCCCCACTATAGGAAACATCCTCTCCACATCCACTCTATCTGTGTCTTCTGGTCCTAGACTCCCCCACTATAGGAAACATCCTCTCCACATCCACTCTATCTGTGTCCTCTAGTCCTAGACACCCCCACTGTAGGAAACATCCTCTCCACATCCACTCTATCTGTGTCCTCTAGTCCTAGACACCCTACTATAGGAAACATCCTCTCTATCTAGGTTTTTCAATGAGATGCCCCCTCATTCGTCTAAACTCCAGCGAGAACAGACCCAAGACCATGAAACACTCCACATTTGTTAACCCTCTCGTACCAGAATCATTCTCCTGAACCCCTGCTGGTTTATTTAAGACAGTTATGGTTATTTTATTTTGATCATTAGGGATGGATGCAGTTTCCAGCATGCTGGAGACAACTTATTTTATACAGTCTTAGCTTTTGCCAATGACTTTGCAGTGTGGGCTGTCGAGGGTTAATTGGAACATGGAGATGGAGTGTGTAGTGTACTGCAATCACTCGAGTCGAGCGAGAAGTCCTCCTCAGGAGGTTGTCTATTGATGGGTCCAGGACCCACACATCCTGGTGCCGTGTGGGCAAGAGTGAGTGGTGTCTGTGGTTGCTGGTCAGGTCCTCTGCTTGTTCCGTCTCTGCGATCACGGCTGCTGCCTGTACTCTGAGTCACAGCGGAGCTCGCTCTCCTCCCTTTCAACAGATCTCCTCCAGCTGTGTCTATTGAGTACAATGTCACCCCCGTTTCTGGATGTCACGTTGAACGTGTACAGGCCGATTTTGATGTTATGTTGGAAGTGTTCCCTTTGCCCACCTGGGTCTCACTGACCAGGGAGGGAAGGACCTGTGTGGGGAGACGTGGACTGGGCATCCGAGTGACATGACGTATCCATTGAAGTTGGCATGGTGATGTTGGCCGACCGGAACAATACCTGTCCTTTAGCCTGTGCAGTTGGCCTTTAACTTCCACGTGTCCGACACGGACTTGCCGAGAAACGGCTGTTCCCAAAGAACTGCTGCACGCTGCCCTCATAATCTGCCCTGCTTCGGGTCTGCCGGAGCTCCGGGGTGCTGCGTAATTCAGGAAAGACGACGCACGTCTAGACCGAACGGGGACAGGATAAGTCTGCTCTTCCACCAAGCTCATCAAAGCGACAGGAGGCGTGCCTGTGGGGAGAGGGGAAAGGGGCTTGTTCATTGCTGTTGCTGTCTTCTCTGTTATTCTACCGAGCGCTGTGGGGCGTGCGACTTCGGCGCTGGACTGTGTGGTGACGTTTGCGGGCTGCTCACAGCACACCCTTGGGTGTGTTGGTGTGTTCATAAAAACGATGCAGTTCACTGCGTGCTTCCGTCTATGTGGATCAATAAATGAATCTGTGTCTAACAGGGCTCTGGATTGTATTGTAGAACAGAGAGACCTGCGGACACGGGGACATGGTTCCCACACAGTGAATTTGTGTCTAACAGGGCTCTGGGGTGTGTTATAGAACAGAGAGACCCGCGGACACAGAGACATGGTTCCCACTCAGTGAATTTGTGTCTAACAGGGCTCTGGGGTGTGTTATAGAACAGAGAGACCCGCGGACACAGAGACATGGTTCCCACTCAGTGAATTTGTGTCTAACAGGGCTCTGGGGTGTGTTATAGAACAGAGAGACCCACGGACACAGAGACATGGTTCTCTGATAGTGAATCTGTGTCTAACAGGGCTCTGGAATGTGTTGGAGAACAGAGCGATCTCGGGGTACAGGAACATCTTTTCTTGATCGTGGCATCACAGTTAGACAAAATGGTGAAGAAGGTTAGAATCAAAATCAGTTTAATATCACCAGCATATGTCATGAAATTTGTTGTGTTTCCAGCTGCAGTACAGTGCAATATATAATAATAGAAAAAAAAAACAGAATTACCGTAAGGATATACATTTTAAATACTTACATTAAATAAGTAGTGCAAAAATAGACATTTTTGTTTCAATGTATACATGAGAAAAAGATCTGGATCAGAATCTGACAGCGCTAGAGTTTGTTGGAGAACAGTGAGACCGAGGGGTAGGGGAACTTGTCTCTCTGAAAGTATAATCGTAGGTAGACAGTATGGTGAAGAAGGGTTTGAGCCCGAAACGTCGACTGTTTATTCCTTTCCATAGATGCTGCTCGACCTGCCGAGTCCCACCGGGATGTTGTGTGTGTTGGTGAGGAAGGTGTGTGAGCTTTATGGGTCAGGGCTATCACATTTACCTCTCCTTTCCATCGAGTATTCATTCCTTCTGGGAGAAGCAGGGACGTTCAGGGGAACAGAAGGTGGGGTCACAACAGTTCTGGGTGAAGGATGGGCTGTGAGGGGGGCGGGTGTTCAGGGTTTTAGTGAAGCTCTGTATCCAGACGCGTCTAGGGAGAGTACGGAAACGTAGAAGGAGCTGATCTACACGGGATAGATCAGCAGATTCCCATCGGAAATCAGATGGAGAGGTGATATAATTGCAGCAGAGCACTCTGACAGAGCTGAGATATTTGCCCTGCAGCGAGAGATACAAAGTCTAGTTTATTGCAGCGGGCACGGGTCCGTGTGTGTCTGTAGCAGTGGGCATGGGTCCGTGTGTCCCAGTGGGCATGAGTCCGTGTGGGTCCCAGTGGGCATGGGTCCGTGTGTGTCTGTAGCAGTGGGCATGGGTCCATGTGTCCCAGTGGGCATGAGTCCGTGTGGGTCCCAGTGGGCATGGGTCCGTGTGGGTCTGTAGCAGCGGGCATGAGTCCGTGTGCGTCCCAGCGGGCATGAGTCCGTGTGTGTCTTTAGCAGCGGGCATGAGTCTGTGTGTGTCTGTAGCAGCGGGCATGAGTCCGTGTGTGTCTGTAGCAGTGGGCATGGGTCCATGTGGGCCCCAGCAGGCACGGGTCCGTGTGTCCCAGTGGGCACGGGTCCATGTGCGTCCCAGCGGGCACGGGTCTGTGTGTGTCCCAGCGGGCACAGGTCCGTGTGTGTCCCAGTGGGCACAAGTCCGTGTGTGTCTGTAGCAGTGGGCATGAGTCCATGTGGGTCCCAGCAGGCATGGGTCTGTGTGTCTCCATAGTAGCGGGCATGGGTCTGTGTGTTCCAGTGGACATGGGTCTGTGTGTGTCCCAGTGGACACGGGTCCGTGTGTATCTGTAGCAGCGGGCATGAGTCCGTGTGCGTCTGTAGCAGCGGGCATGAGTCCGTGTGTGTCTGTAGCAGTGGGCATGGGTCCATGTGGGTCCCAGCGGGCACGGGTCTGTGTGTGTCCCAGCAGGCACAGGTCCGTGTGTGTCCCAGTGGGCACGAGTCCGTGTGTGTCTGTAGCAGTGGGCATGAGTCCATGTGGGTCCCAGCAGGCATGGGTCTGTGTGTCTCCATAGTAGCGGGCATGGGTCTGTGTGTTCCAGTGGACACGGGTCTGTGTGTGTCCCAGTGTACACGGGTCCGTGTGTGTCTGTAGCAGCGGGCATGAGTCCGTGTGCGTCCCAGCGGGCATGAGTCCGTGTGTGTCTGTAGCAGTGGGCATGGGTCCATGTGGGTCCCAGCAGGCACGGGTCCGTGTGTCCCAGTGGGCACGGGTCCGTGTGTGTCCCAGTGGACACAGGTCCGTGTGTGTCCCAGCGGGCACAGGTCCATGTGCGTCCCAGTGGACACGGGTCCGTGTGTGTCTGTAGCAGCGGGCATGGTTCCGTGTGTGTCCCAGCGGGCACGGGTCCGTGTGTGTCTGTAGCAGCGGGCACGGTTCTGTGTGTGTCCCAGCAGGCACGAGTCCGTGTGTGTCGGAAGCAGTGGGCACAAGTCCGTGTGTGTCTGTAACAGTGGGCACAAGTCCGTGTGTGTCTGTAACGGTGGGCACGGGTCTGTGTGCATCCCAGCGGGCGGGCACGAGTCCGTGTGTGGAAAACATACTTACGGCATCATCGCGTGCACAGAGCATTAGATTGGCAGCGTGCACCAGAAAGATCTACATTAAACATAAATTATGGAAGAAATGACAGGATTAGCATGAAAACAAAATGTGTTGTCGCGCAGTGTTGACAATGCTGCTGTACTGAGGCCGTGATTAGGGCTGTGCCAGTTGGTTCAAGAACTGAATTGTGGAAGTGAAGTAGTTGGTCGTGAACCTGGTGGTTTCTGTATCTCTTGCCCGATAGGAGCTGTGAGAAGATGGCGTAGCCCGGGTGGTGGGGATCTTTGATGAAGGGTTGCTGTGGGACCTGAGGCTTCTGTCCCTCCTGCCCGACGGGAACTGTGAGGAGATGGCGTAGCCCGGATCCTGGGGATCTTTGATGATGGATGTTGCCTGCTGTAGATTCAGATCATTAGAGGCCCATGATGTTGTGCCAACCTTTTAACCTACTCTGAGATCAATCTAATGCTTTCCTCCTACATAGATCTCCATTTTTCTATCATCCCTGTCACTATCTAAGAGTTTCTTAAATGTCCCTAATGTATCTGCTCTACAATCACTCCTGGCAGTGTGTTCCACACACCCACCACTCTCTGTAAGAAAACTCTTCCTTTGACATCCCCCTCATCATTTTCTCCAATCTCCTTAAAATCACGTTCCCTCGTATTGGCCATTACCGCCCTGGGGAAATGTCTCTGGCTGCCGCTCAATCTATGCATCTTATCATCTTGTACACCTCTATCAAATCACCACTCATCCTCCTTCACTCCAGAGAGAAAAGCCCCAGCTCACCACCAGCACCTTTACTTCCTGAGAAAGCTAAAGAAATTTGGCCTGTCCCCTAAAACCCTACTAATTTTTATAGATGCACCGTAGAAAGCATTCTTCTAGGGTGCATCACAACCTGGTATGGAAGTTGTCCTGTCCAAGACCGGAAGAAGCTGCAGAAGATCGTGAACACAGCCCAGCACATCACACAAACCAATCTTCCGTCCTTGGACTCACTTTAGACCGCACGCTGTCGGAGCAGTGCTGCCAGGATAATCAAGGACACGACCCACCCAGCCAGCACACTTTTCATCCCTCTTCCCTCCGGGAGAAGGCTCAGGAGCTTGAAGACTCGTACGGCCAGACTTGGGAACTGCTTCTTTCCAACTGTGATAAGACTGCTGAACGGATCCTGACCCGGATCTGGGCCGTAGCCTCCAAATATCCGGACCTGCCTCTCAGTTTTTTTGCACTACCTTACTTTCCATTTTTCTATTTTCTATTTATGATTTATAATTTAAATGTTTAATATTTACTATCGATTTGTAATCCAGTGAGCAGGAAGCGTAGAATCAAATATCGCTGTGATGATTGTACGTTCAAGTATCAATTGTTTGGCGACACTAAAGTATAAAGTATCCTCACACGCTCTCTAATCCAGGCAGCATCCTGGTGAATCCCCTCAATCTCACCCTTCCCTCCCACATGGCCCTCCATTTTGCCATCATCCATGTGCATTTCGAAGCATCCTTTAAACATTCCGAATGTATCTGCCTCTCCCACCCTCCCTGGCAGTGCATTTCACACACACACACCACTCTCTGTGTAAAAAACCCACCTCAGACACCCCCCCCCACTATACCTTCCTCCAATTGCCTTAAAATTAGACCCTGCTGAGAGTGGTGGTATTGATACCGCCACTGGAGGGGCCACTCCAGTCACACTGTGATGGTGCTTTTAGTACCACATTCCCATCTCATCATCACCATCTCAACCCAGGACGTGCTCTCTTCTCACTGCTGCCATCAGGAAGGAGGTACAGGAGCCTCAGGACCCACACCACCAGGTTCAGGAACAGTTACTACCCCCCAACCATCAAGCTCCCGAACTAGCGTGGGTAACTTCACTCACTACTGCACCGAACTGATTCTATAACATACCCACTCACTCAAGGACTCTCCAACTGATGTTCTCAATATTATTTGTTTACTGTTAATTGAGAGTACTGTGCGCAGTTTTGGTCTCCAAATTTGAGGAAGGACATTCTTGCTATTGAGGGAGTGAAGCGTAGGTTCACAAGGTTAATTCCCAGGATGGCAGGACTGTCACATGTTGAAAGATTGGAGCGACTGGGCTTGTATACTCTGGAATTTAGTAGGATGAGAGGGGATCTGATTGAAACATACAAGATTATTAAGGGATTGGACACGCTGGAGGCAGGAAGCATGTTCCCGCTGATGGGTGAGTCCAGAACCAGAGGCCACAGTTTAAGAATAAGGGGTAGGCCATTTAGAACGGAGTTGAGGAAAAACTTTTTCACCCAGAGTGTGGTGGATATGTGGAATGCTCTGCCCTAGAAGGCTGTGGAGGCCAAGTCTCTGGATGCTTTCAAGAAAGATGGATAAAACTCTTAAAGATAGTGGAATCAAAGGTTATGGGGATAAGACAGGAACTGAATACTGATTGTGGATGATCAGCCATGATCGCAGTGAATGGTGGTGCTGGCTCGAAGGGCCGAATGGCCTACTCCTGCACCTATAGTCTATTGTCTATTAGAGCCACTGAACACTAGAGCACAGATACAGTTTAACAGTTAAAATCGGCCTTACTCCAATTTAGAGTCTTAGCCTGCGGGCCAGACCTATGTTTTTGCATTTTTGCTCTGAAAGTAATGGCACTGTAATCACTCAGTTCAAACTCCTATCACTTTCCCTGTCTCACTCCCTCGTAGCAGATCAAGTATCACGCGCTCTCTCATCGGGAGTTCTCTGTACTGATTCACGAAACTTTCCTGGACACATTTGACAAAAATAGGTGTACAGATAAGGTAAATGCAAGCAGGCTTTTTCCACGGAGGTTGGGTGGGACTACAACCAGAGCTCATGGGTTAAAGGTGAAAGGTGAAAAGTTTAAGGGGAACCTGAGGGGAAACTCGTTCGCTCAGAGTGTAGCGAGAGCGTAGAGCGAGCCTGCGCGCTCGATTTCAATGTTTAAAAGAAGTTTAGATGGGTACATGGACGGTAGAGGTGTGGAGAGCTACGGTCCCGGTACAGGTCGAGGGGAGTAGGCAGTTTAGATGGTTCAGCATTGGACTAGATGGGTCAAAGGGCCGATTCTGTGCTGTACTTTTCTATGACTCTCCGGCCAGCCCTTTTATAATATGGGAGTCCCAGTCAACATGTGGGAAGTTAAACTCACCTACTATCACAACCTACACACACAAAAAATGCGGGTGAGTTCAAATCTCCTTTCAGTTAGTCCTGACAAGGGTCTCGGCCCGAAACGTCGACTCTACCTCTTCCTAGGGATGCTGCCTGGCCTGCTGCGTTCACCAGCATTTTTTGTGCGTGTTGTTTGAATTTCCAGCATCTGCTGATTTCCTCGTGTTTACTATCACAACCTTATGTTTCTTGCAACAGTCTGCAATCTCTCAACAAATTTGCTCGTCCGAAGTTGGGTGGCCCATAACTTCAAGCAGTGAAAGTGGCCACACTGTAACAATCTTTGGTCAAGCGGACCCAGGTGCGGAGTAAACTCAGGGCTCGATAGCAGAAATTAACGATGAGGAGTTATTCAGAGAACAAAGCATGTGATGATCAAAGTAACTTAGCACTCAGAACTCGAGTCCAGCCTCGGTGACGGGCGCGGATGAATTGAGACACTGAGAGGTGATAGCTGAGACCAGGTGAGGGGGAAGGTGGGTCGGGGAGACGGGGGATGAATTGAGACACTGAGAGGTGACAGGATAGACCAGGTGAGGGGGAAGTTGGGTGGGTGGGGGAGAGGGCGGATGAAGTGAGACACTGGGAGGTGATAGGTGAGACCAGGTGAGGGGGAAGGTGGGTCGGGGAGACGGGGGATGAATTGAGACACTGAGAGGTGACAGGATAGACCAGCTGAGGGGGAAGGTGGGTGGGTCGGGGAGACGGGGGATGAAGTGAGACTCTGTGACGTAATAGGTGAGACCAGGTGAGGGGGAAGTTGGGTGCGTGAGGGAGAGGGGGGATGAAGTGAGACACTAGGAGGTGATGGGTAGATCAGGTGAGACGGAAGGTGGGTGGGTGGTTGAGAGTGGGGATGAAGTGAGACACTGGGTCGTGATAGGTGAGACCAGGTGAGGGGAAAGTGGGTGGGTGGGGGGGAGGGGTGGATGAAGTGAGACACTGGGAGGTGATGGGTGAGACCAGGTGAGGGGGAAGGTGGGTGGGTGGGTGGGGGAGAGGGCGGATGAAGTGAGACACTGGGAGGTGATATGTGAGACCAGGTGAGGGGGAAGGTGGGTGGGTGGGGGGGTGGGGGAGAGGGGGGATCAAGTGAAACACTGGGGGGTGACAGCTGAGACCAGCGAGGGGGAAGGTGAGTGGGTGGGGGAGAGGGGGGATGAAGTGAGACACTGGGAGGTGATGGGTGAGACCAGGTGAGGGGGAAGGTGGGTGGGGGAGAGGGGGGATGAAGTGAGACACAGGAAGGTGATAGGTGAGACCAGGTGAGGGGGAAGGTGGGTGGGTAGGGGGGTGGGGGAGAAGGGGGATCAAGTGAGACACTGGGGGGTGACAGCTGAGACCAGGCGAGGGGGAAGGTGAGTGGGTGGGGGAGAGGGGGGATGAAGTGAGACACTGGGAGGTGATAGGTGAGCCCAGGTGAGGGGAAGTTGGGTGGGTGGGGGAGAGGGGGGATGAAGTGAGACACTGGGAGGTGATAGGTGAGCCCAGGTGAGGGGAAGGTGGGTGGGTGGGGGAGAGGGGGAATGAAGTGAGACACTGGGGGGTGACAGATGAGACCAGGTGAGGGGAAAGGTGAGTGGGGGAGGGGGGAATGAAGTGAGACACAGGGAGGTGATAGGTGGGACCAGGTGAGGGGGAAGGTGGGTGGGTGGGGGAGAGGGGGGATGAAGTGAGACACTGGGGGGTGATGGGTGAGACCAGGTGAGGGGGAAGTTGGGTGGGTGGGGGAGAGGGCGGATGAAGTGAGACACTGGGTGGTGATAGGTGAGACCAGGTGAGGGGGATGATGGGTGGGTGGGTGAGAGGGGTGGATGAATTGAGACACTGAGAGGTGATAGGTGAGACCAGGTGAGGGGGAAGGTGAGTGGGTCGGGGAGACGGGGGATGAAGTGAGACACTGGGAGGTGATAATTGAGACCAGGTGAGGGGGAAGGTGGGTGAGGGAGAGCGAGGGATGAAGTGAGACACTGGGAGGTGACAGGATAGACCAGCTGAGGGGGAAGGTGGGTGGGTGGGGGAGAGGAGGGATGAAGTGAGACTCTGTGACGTAATAGGTGAGACCATGTGAGTGGGAAGTTGGGTGGGTGAGGGAGAGGGGGGATGAAGTGAGACACTAGGAGGTGATGGGTAGATCAGGTGAGATGGAAGGTGGGTGGGTGGTTGAGAGTGGGGATGAAGTGAGACACTGGGTCGTGATGGGTGAGACCAGGTGAGGGGGAAAGTGGGTGGGCGGGGGGGAGGGGTGGATGAAGTGAGACACTGGGAGGTGATGGGTGAGACCAGGTGAGGGGGAAGGTGGGTGGGTGGGGGAGAGGGCGGATGAAGTGAGACACTGGGAGGGGATATGTGAGACCAGGTGAGGGGGAAGGTGGGTGGGGGAGAGGAGGGATGACGTGAGACACTGGGAGATGATAGGTGAGACCAGGTGAGGGGAAGGTGGGTAGGTGAGGGAGAGGGGGGATGAAGTGAGACACTGGGAGGTGATAGGTGAGACCACGTGAGGGGGAAGGTGGGTGGGGTGAGGGGAGATGAAGTGAGACACTGGGAGGTTACAGGTTAGACCAGCTGAAGGGGAATGTGGGTGGGTGGGGGAGAGGAGGGATGAAGTGAGACTCTGTGACGTAATAGGTGAGACCAGGTGAGGGGGAAGGTGGGTGGGTGGGGGAGAGAGGGGATGAAGTGAGACACTGGGAGGTGATAGGTGAGCCCAGGTGAGGGGAAAGGTGGGTAGGTAGGGGAGAAGGGGGATGAAGTGAGACAGTGGGAGGTGATGGGTGAGACCAGGTGAGGGGGAAGGTGGGTGGGGGAGGAGGGATGAAGTGAGACACTGGGAGGTGATAGGCGAGAACAGGTGAGGGGGAAGGTGGGTGGGTGGGTGGGGGAGAGGGGGGATGAAGTGAGACACTGGGAGGTGATAGGTGAGACCATGTGAGGGGAAGGTGGGGGAGAGGGGGGATCAAGTGAAACACTGGGGGGTGACAGCTGAGACCAGCGAGGGGGAAGGTGAGTGGGTGGGGGAGAGGGGGGATGAAGTGAGACACTGGGAGGTGATGGGTGAGACCAGGTGAGGGGGAAGGTGGGTGGGGGAGAGGGGGGATGAAGTGAGACACAGGGAGGTGATAGGTGAGACCAGGTGAGGGGGAAGGTGGGTGGGTAGGGGGGTGGGGGAGAGGGGGGATCAAGTGAGACACTGGGGGGTGACAGCTGAGACCAGGCGAGGGGGAAGGTGAGTGGGTGGGGGAGAGGGGGGATGAAGTGAGACACTGGGAGGTGATAGGTGAGACCAGGTGAGGGGAAGGTGGGTGGGTGGGGGAGAGGGGGGATGAAGTGAGACACTGGGGGATGACAGGTGAGACCAGGTGAGGCGGAAGGCAGGTGGGGGAGAGGGGGGATGAAGTCAGAAACAGGGAGGTGATAGGTGAGACCAGGTGAGGGAGAAGGTTGGTGGGTGGGGGAAAGGGGGGATGAAGTGAGACCCTGGGGGGTGATGGGTGAGAGACCATGTGAGGGGAAGGTGGGTGGGTGGGGGAGAGGGGGGATGAAGTGAGACACTGGGAGGTGATAGGTGAGACCAGGTGAGGGGGAAGGTGGGTGGGGGAGAGGAGGGATGACATGAGACACTGGGAGATGATAGGTGAGACCAGGCGAGGGGAAGGTGGGTAGGTGAGGGAGAGGGGGGATGAAGTGAGACACTGGGAGGTGATAGGTGAGACCATGTGAGGGGGAAGGTTGGTGGGGTGAGGGGGGATGAAGTGAGACACTGGGAGGTGACAGCTGAGACCAGCTGAGGGGGAAGGTGGGTGGGTGGGGGAGAGGAGGGATGAAGTGAGACTCTGCGATGTAATAGGTCAGACCAGGTGAGGGGGAAGGTGGGTGGGTTGGGGAGAGAGGGGATGAAGTGAGAGACTGGGAGGTGATAGGTGAGCCCAGGTGAGGGGAAAGGTGGGTAGGTAGGGGAGAGGGGAGATGAAGTGAGACAGTGGGAGGTGACAGTTGAGACCAGGTGAGGGGGAAGGTGGGTGACTGGGGGAGAGGGGGGATGAAGTGAGACTCTGGGTGGTGATAGGTGAGACCACATGAGGGGGAAGGTCGGTGGGGTGAGGGGGGGGATGAAGTGAGACACTGGGAGGTGACAGGATAGACCAGCTGAGGGGGAAGGTGGGTGGGTGGGGGAGAGGAGGGATGAAGTGAGACTCTGTGACGTAATAGGTGAGACCATGTGAGTGGGAAGGTGGGTAGGTGGGGGAAGGTGGGTGGGTGCGGGAGGGGGGGATAAAGTGAGACACTGGAGGGTGACAGGTGAGACCAGGTGAGGCGGAAGGTGGGTGGGGGAGAGGGGGGATGAAGTCAGACACAGGGAGGTGATAGGTGAGACCAGGTGAGGGGGAAGGTGGGTGGGTGGGGGAGAGGTGGGATGAAGTGAGTCACTGGGGGGTGAAGGGTGAGACCAGGTGAAGGGGAAGGTGGGTGGGGAAGAGGGGGTATGAAGTGAGACACTGGGAGTTGATAGGTGGGACCAGGTGAGGGGGAAGGTGGGTGGGTGGGGGAGAGAGGGGATGAAGTGAGACACTGGGAGGTGATGGATGAGAACGGGTGAGGGGGAAGGTGGGTTGGTGGGGGAGAAGGGGGATGAAGTGAGACACTGGGGGGTGATAGGTGAGACCAGGTGAGGGGGAAGGTGGGTGGGTCGGGGAGAGAGGGGATGAAGTGAGACACTGGGAGGTGATGGATGAGACCAGGTGAGGGGGAAGGTGGGTGGGTGGGGGAGAGGGGGGATGAAGTGAGACACTGGGTGGTGATAGGTGAGACCAGGTGAAGGGGAAGGTGGGTGGGTAGGGGAGACGGGGGATGAAGTGATGTACTGGGAGGTGATGGGTGAGACCAGGTGACGGGGAAGATGGGTGGGTGGGGGAGACGGGGGATGAAGTGAGTCACTGGGAGATGACAGGTGAGTCTGGGTTCTCATCCCAGCTCAGCAATGGGGGGGATCAAATTCATGTAACTAACTGGAATGAAATCTGGACTCCCTGACCAGGGCTGTGGTAGAATCGCACCAGGTTTTTTCCAGATAACACACACAACATGCCGGAGGAAGTCAGCAGGCCAGGCAGTGACTATGGAGATGAGTACAGTCGGTGTTTCGGGCCGAAGCTCTTCATCGGGACTCGGCCTGGCCTGGAACATTGAGTATTTCTCTTCATCGACGCTGCCTGACCTGCTGAGTTCCTCCTGCATCTCGTGCCTGTGGCTCTGGATAGTTTTGTGTTTCTCTGAGTGATCCTTTGGTCAGGCTGTAGCTGGAGTTTTGGATTCTCCTCTCGTTGCCTCATCACAGGAGGGATGTCGAGGCTTCGGAGGGGGTAATGAAGAGGTTCACCCGGGTGATGCCTGGGTTAGAGGGCGTGTGCTGTAACGGGGGGTGCACAAACTTGGCTTGTTTTCTCGGGAACATCGGAGGCTGAGGGAGGTCTGAGGCGATTTACCGGGATGCTGCCTGGATCAGAGAGTGTGTGTTATAATGAGTGACTGGACGAACGGGTTATTTTCTCTGAAGCGTCAGAGGCTGAGGGAGGTCTGATAGAGGTTTGTATCATTATGGGAGGTATTGATAGAGTCTTTTTCCTCAGGGTTGAACGGTTTAATACCAGACAGCATGGATTTAAGGTGAGAGGGAAATGTTTTTTCACACAGAGAGTGGTGGGTGTGTGGAATGAGCTGCCAGGGGTGGGGGTGGAGGCAGATACGATGGAGGTGTTTAACAGGCTGTTACACAGACATATGAATGCGCAGGGAATAATGGGACATGGACCGTGTCCAGGCAGAAGGGATTTAGTTCAAAATAAACACAAGGGATTCTGCAGATGCTCAAATCCAGAGGAACACACACACAAAATTCTGGAGGAACTCAGCAGGTCGGGCAGCATCTGCGGAGAGGAATAAACAGTCAACATTTCGGGCCGAGCCCCTTCATCAGGGCTAAGCTCAATTCGGCATCGTGTTCAGCACAGACGTGCTGGGCTGAAGGGCCTCTCCCTGTGCTGTTTTAACTCGGCCTGCCCTGCAACGCTCACTGTTTATTGCTCTCCGTAGAAATCGTGCCGAAGGGTCTCGGCTCGAAACGTCGACCCTACTCTTTTCCATAGATGTCGCCTGGCCTGCTGAGTTCCTGCAGGCGTTTGCGTGAGCTGCTCTGGGTTTCCGGCCTGCGGACTGTCCCTTGTCTGTGACTGACGTCCCAGTGAGCGGCAGCTCTGTGAGTGAGCGAGTTCAGAGGAGAGTGGACACTGGCTCAGGCTGACAGGAAGGCGACAGTAGCTCAAGCGGATGGGCTGTAGCTGCAGAAAACCACAAACACACACTTTATTAGGTCGCTAATAAATTGGCCACTGAACCTACACTGAGAAATGTCGTTTCGTTGTGGCAATTATGAGGAGTGATTGATAAGTTCATGGCCTGGAGTAGGAGTCAATTTCAGAAAACCTAGCATGTTTGTTTTTCCTACATTTACACAGTCCAGCGGTCATGGAGCATACGGATCCCTTCTTTGCAGAAGTCAGCGTCTTGCACCTCCAGAAAGTGGTCCACAGCAGGGGTCATTGATAAGTTAGTGGCCTAGGGTAGAAAGAGATGAGTTATTAACTTCAAACTTTCTGCATTTTCACTCAAAGAGTTGAATTGCACGTGCATGTAACGAGAGCTGTATAACTCATCTCCTTCTACCTCTGTGTTCAGAGGTAATCTCTGTGTTACCATACTGTGTTCAGAGGTAATCTCTGTGTCACCGTACTGTGTTCAGAGGTAATCTCTGTGTTACCATACTGTGTTCAGAGGTAATCTCTGTTATCGTACTGTGTTCAGAGGTAATCTCTGTGTTACCATACTGTGTTCAGAGGTAATCTCTGTGTTATCGTACTGTGTTCAGAGGTAATCTCTGTGTCACCGTACTGTGTTCAGAGGTAATTCCTGTGCTACCCTTGGCCTGAACAAGAGTGGGAAATTGCTGTATTTGTCCTGATGTGGACTGGGTGGGGTGAGCGGGGATAGGGACCGGGCAGGGAGCAACTCTGCTGAAAATTCCAAACCTGATAACTCTGCGACTTCTAGTGGAAGCTGGCTGTTAACTGTGGCTCCCTGTCTCCCCTCTCTCCCCACAGGCTCAGATGAAGCTCTCCCCTCCGGTAAGTACCCAGCTCCAATGCTGTACTGTCATCCCCTCAACAAGGCCTCACCTCTCTGGTTGCCCCAAGCACATCTCCTTTATCATTGCCTGTCAGAGTCTCCCTGTGTACAGACACCCCTCTGCCTACTGTCACTTTTTGGACATGCACTCAATCTGTGTATCTAAGCTAATTTACCTATTTATATTTATCGATTTTTTTTAAAAAGCATTTGTGTTGCTCTTGTGTTTTTTTGTGCTGCACTGGAGTAGCAATTATTTTGTTCTCCTTTGCGCTCGTGTACTGGAAATGACAGAGAACATCTTGAATCTGACGCGATCCGGGTGCATCTCCACTCTTCGCTGGCACTCTCGTCCACTGTGGCGTGAACCTGCTCTTGTTAACACTCACCCCTTTCTCTGTACATGCTCTCCTGATGCACCCTGAGCTCTCTGATCTCCCCGATCCCTCTCGTTCACCTGAACCTATCGGCTCGGTGTTGAACGAGTGCACGGGGGATTGGGAGTCCTCGTGCACAGTTCCCTGAAGGTTAACTTGCAGCGTGTGTCGGTGGTGAGGAAGGCAAATGCCAATGTTAGCATTCATTTTGAGAGGACTAGATTTTGTAAGCAAGGATGTGATGCTGAGGCTTCATAAGGAAATGGTCAGATTGTGCTTGGAGTTTTGTGAGCAGGTTTGTGCCCTTTATCGAAGAAAAGATATGCTGGCATTGGAGAAGGTTCAAAGGAGGTCAGGAGAATGATCCCAGGAATGAAAGGGTTAACGTATGAGGAGTGTTTGATGGCTCTGCGCCTCTACTCACTCGAATTCAGAAGAATGAGGGCGGATCTCATTGGCAAGTATTGAGCAGTGAAAGGCCTCGAGAGAGTGGATGTGGAAAGGATGTTTCCTGTAGTGGGGGAGACTAGGACCAGAGGACACAGATAGAGTGGATGTGGAGAGGATGTTTCCTATACTGGGGGAGTTTAGGACTAGAGGTCACAGATAGAGTGGATGTGGAGAGGATGTTTCCTATAGTGGGGGAGTCTAGGACCAGAGGACACAGATAGAGTGGATGTGGAGAGGATGTTTCCTATACTGGGAGAGTTTAGGATCAGAGGGCATTGCCACTGAATAGAAGGACAGGGTGTCGAATGAGGGGAACGAGTGACACAGTTAATGTCAGGCACTTAAACGCGATGTTTGATATCCAGAGTTCTGATACTCGAACACGCTCTGACGGATGGCGCAGGCATGCCACACGACTTCTTGCCTGTTGATCTGTGCAGTCTCTTTCTGAGACCTGTAGGCTTCAAGCCCAGTATCCGTCTGTACACCAACACCTGTAATGGTGTTGAGACCAGCTGCACATGGTCCTGTTATGTTTGATCTCCCAAAGCGCAGGCGTGCAAGCACGAGCTAGACTGTACGGGTCTGTGCAAAGCTGGACATTAGTGCAGAAAACACCACAATCAGAGGCAGGTCCATCGTGGTCTGTAACTTTCCATTAGTGAGGTGGTGATTATGGTTGTGCTGGTCGGTTCAAGAATTGAATGGTTGAAGGGAAGTAGCTGTTCCTGAACCTGGTGATGTGGGACTTCAGGTTTCTGTCCCTCCTGCCCGATGGGAGCTGTGAGAAGATGGTATGACGCAGATGGAGAGGATCTCCGATAGCACAAGCCACCATTTTGTATCCAACTCTGTCCCCAGGGAGGGCGGTGGGCTCAGAGTGAAAGGTCCAAGGTCGTGCTCAGTATTTCCATGAAGAAATGCCCCAGCCGCACCGACCTCTGGACAATCTCCGTGCCACCACAGTCCAACGTGCAGACGGGATACTGGGGATGGGATTAGAAGCTGGAGTCCGTGCACTGGGAGCCTATTGAGACCCAGTGCCAATGGTAGAAGGAGAACTTTTGCCCTCCCTCACACATGGCCCACACGCCTCCCATCCTCTCTGTGGAGGGGTCTCCCACCTCATAGTCACCTCAGGAGCCAAGGACCAGAGAGGGAGAGAGCTTCCCCTCGACCCCCAGGGACTGACGGAGGGGCAGAAGGTTACTCAGATTAGGCCGTCCTCTGACTGACACAAACGGTTTAATTAGTCACTTGTTGGGATCTGAGGTTAACTGTCCGCTTACCACTCAGTCCTCACTGCTCCTTGTCAATATCTCTGAGGCCCTCTCCTGGGCCCAACATGTCCATGTAGCTACAAAGAAGGCACAACAGCGGCTATATTCCATTGGGAGGTTGAGGAGATTCGCAATGTCTCCAAATACACTCAAAAATTTCTACGGACGTACCATGGAGAGCATTCTGACTGGCTACATCATCGTCTGGTATGGGGGGAGGGGGGTGGCTACTGCACAGGATTGAAATAGGCTGCAGAGAGATGTAGACTCAGTCAGCTCCATCATGGGCACCGACCTTCGTAGTATCCAGGACATCTTCAAGGAGCGATGCCTCAGAAAAGCAGTGTCCATCATTAAGGACCCCCATCACCCAGGACATGCTCTCTTCTCATTGCTACCATCAGGGAGGAGGTACAGGAGCCTGAAGACACCCACTCAGAGACTCAGGAACAGCTGCCATCAGATTTCTGAATGAACATTGAACCCATGAACACTGCCTCACTACTTTTTTATTTCTATTTTTGCTCTACTTATTTAATTTAACAGTCAAATATATATGTAATACTGTAATTCATAAAATAATTGATTGCATCAGTATTCACTCCTTTCTATATGACATATCAAATCATCAGTGGTGCTGCTGATTAGTTTTAGCAGTCACGTACTTAGTTAAATGGAGATCACTGTGTTCAGTCAATTGATTGTGGTAAAAATACACCGGTATCTGGAAAGTCCAACTCCTGGCAGAATCCACAACAGGAAGACCGAAGAACACTCCAAGCAGCGCTGTGAAAAGGTTATTGAAAAGCACAGGTCAGGAGATGGATACAAGAAAACTTCCAAGTCACTGAATATCGCTTGGAGTACAGTTAAGTCAATTATCAAGAAATGGAAAGAATATGGCACAGCTGTAAATCTGCCTAGAGCAGGCTGTCCTCAAAATCTGAGTGACCATGCAAGGCGGGGACGAGTGAGGGAGGCCACCGAGACAACTCTGGAGGAGTTACAGGCTTCAGTGGCTGAGGTGGGAGAGACTGAGCATACAGCAACTGTTGCCTGGCTACTTCACCAGTCACAGCTTTATGGGAAAGAGGCAAAGAGAAAGCCACTGTCGAAAAAAACTCTCATGAAATCTCAGCTAGAGTTTGCCAGAAGGCTTGTGGGAGACACTGAAGTCAGATGGTAGAAGGATCCATGGTTTGATGAAAACAAAATTGAGCTTTTTGGCCCCCAGACTACACGCTATGTTTTGCATGCGCCAAACACCGCACATCATCAAGAACACACCGTCCCTACCATGAAGCACGGTGGTGGCTGCATCGTGCTGTGGAGATGCTTCACTGCAGCAGGCCCTGGAAGGCTTGTGAAGGTAGAGGGTGAAATGAATGCAGCAAAATACAGGGAAATCGAGGAGGAAGAGCACAGGTGCAGTCTGCAAGAGAACTGCGACTTGGGAGAAGATTTGTTTCCCAGCAAGACAATAACCCCAAGCATAAAGCCAAAGCCACACAGGAATGGCTTAAAAACAAAGTTAATGTCCTGGAGTTGCCTGGTCAGAGTCCAGACCTCAATCCAATTGAGAATTTGTGGCTGGAGTTGAAAAGGGCTGTTCACTCACGATCCCCGTTCAATCTGACAGAGCGTGAGCATTATTTTAAAGAAGAATGGGGGAAAATTGTAGTGTCCAGATGTGCAACGTGATAGAGACCTATCCACACAGACTCAAGGCTGTAATAGCTGCCAAAGCTGCGTCTACTAAACACTGACTTGCAGGGGTGGGGGGTGAATACTTATGCCATCGATTATTTTGAGTTTTATTTTTTTAATTAGTATAGATCACTTTGTAGAGATCCGTTTCCACTTTGATACAAAAGAGTCTTTTTCTGATGAGCAGTGACAAAACAAAAACAAATTAAATCCACTGTGATAAAACAATAAAACATGAAAACTTTCAAGGGGAAGGGGTGAAAGGCACTGTGTATATAAATATATAATACACATTTTTTCTATTATAATGTATTATTTTTTCTATTATAATGTATTGCATTGTACTGCTGCCACAAAGACGACAAATCTCACGGCCTAAGCCGGTAATATTAAACCAGATGCTGATTCTTAGAAGTAGGGATGAGCTGCCCCCTTGAACTGCCCAGGAGGTGCCCGGAGGTGCCCAGGAGGTGGATCCCCAGCTCCTGACCTGCTCCGGTAGCCACAGTCTCTCTGTGGCCGGTCGAGCACAGTTTCTGCTCAGTGACGGACCCCAGGACGTTGAAGGTGGGGGTGTGGTGATGGGAGTGGCACTGAACGTCAGCTCAAAAATTATTAATAAGTGAGAACTAAACACATTGATGTTGGCAGTGGAGATAAGGTGAAGCCGGATTAATTTCTTGCAAGCTGAAACCACTGCGAATAAATGAGATTTCTTGTCACACAGGATGACGGATGCATTTCATAACCTGGGAGACACTATCTCGGGGCAGCTCAGAATGGTGAAGAGAGGGGTTGCTCACGTACCTGCTCAGATAGCCCCTGTAGATTAGATTAGATTAGATTATGAGGACACTCAGTCCTTGTTTATTGTCATTTAGAAATGCATGCATTAAAAAATGATACAATGTTCCTCCGGTATGAAATCACAGAAACACAAGACAGACCAAGACTAAAACTGACAAAAGCCACATAATTACAACATACAGTTACAACAGTACAAAGCAATACCGTAATTTGATAAAGAGCAGACCATGGGCACGGTAAAAAAAGTCTCAAAGTCCCTATAGCCCCATCATCTCACGCAGACGGCAGAAGGGAGAAACTCTCCCTGCCATGAGCTTCCAGCGCCGCAAACTTGCCGATGCAGCATCCTGGAAGCACCCGACCACAGTCCGACTCTGAGTCCGTCCGAAAACTTCGAGCCTCCGACACCAAGCACCGAGCACCATCTCGGCCGAGTGCTTCGACCCCGGCCCCAGCCGCCAAGCAAAGCTGAGGATTCGGGGCCTTCCCCTCCGGAGATTTTGGACCACACAGTAGCAGCGGCAGCGAAACAGGCATTTCAGAAGTTTCTCCAGATGTTCCTCCGTGCCCTCATGTCTGTCTCCATCAAATCAGAATTGTGCACGGCCTCCTACTTGACAGATTACAGATATTCATCACCGGAGAGGCCGCGCGCGCTGTGTCGCGCCATCGTCTTCTCCTCCTCCCGACTCTCTGAGATTAAACCCTCTCTCTGGCCAACTTGCTCCTAGGAGTTTTCAGAAAGGACTCTCACCTCTTGCAGGACAGGACACAAGACGACAGGGGCAGGGGAAGGCCGCTTGTCCGCTCGATCCTGCCCCACAATTCAGTATGAGCGTGGCCGATCTACAAAGCCACATTCCCTTCCTCTGGGTCTGCTCCCCCGCCACCCGCACTTCCGAGTTCAAAGAAAATATTATTATCAAAGAACACACATCAAAGTTGCTGGTGAACGCAGCAGGCCAAGCAGCATCTGTAGGAAGAGGTGCAGTCGACGTTTCAGGCCGAGACCCTTCTCTTCCTTCAGTTAGTCCTGACGAAGGGTCTCGGCCTGAAACGTCGACTGCACCTCTTCCTACAGATGCTGCCTAGCCTGCTGCGTTCACCAGCAACTTTGATGTGTGTTGCTTGAATTTCCAGCATCTGCAGAATTACTGTTATTATTATCAAAGAACTTGTATGTCACCATATACAACCCTGAGATTCATTTTCAGCAAATCTATAGAATAGTAACTGTAACAGGATCAATGAAAGATCAACCAGAGTGCAGAAGACAACAAACTGTGCAAATGAAAATATCAATAAATAGCAATAAATAATGAGAAACTGAGATAATGAGATAAAGAGTCCTTAAAGTGAGATCATTGGTTGTGGAAACATCTCAATGAGTAAAGTTAACAACAGGAATTCTGCAGATGCTGGAAATTCAAGCAACGCACATCAAAGTTGCTGGTGAACGCAGCAGGCCAGGCAGCATCTCTAGGAAGAGGTACAGCCGACGTTTCAGGCCGAGACCCTTCGTCAGGACTAACTGAAGGAAGAGTTAGTAAGAGATTTGAAAGTGGGAGGGGGAGGGGGAGATCCGAAATGATAGGAGAAGACAGGAGGGGGAGGGATGGAGCCAAGAGCTGGACAGGTGATTGGCAAAAGGGATACGAGAGGATCATGGGACAGGAGGTCCAGGGAGAAAGACAAGGGGGGGGAAACCCAGAGGATGGGCAAGGGGTATAGTGAGAGGGACAGAGGGAGAAAAAGGAGAGAGAGAAAGAATGTGTGTATAAAAATAAATAACGGATGGGGTACGAGGGGGAGGTGGGGCATTAGCGGAAGTTAGAGAAGTCAATGTTCATGCCATCAGGTTGGAGGCTACCCAGATGGAGTATAAGGTGTTGTTCCTCCAACCTGAGTGTGGAATGAGTGTAGTTATCCCCTTTTGTTCAAGAGCCTGATGGTTCAGGGGAAGTAACTGTTCTTGAACCTGGAGGTGTGAGTCCTGAGGCTCCTGTACCTTCTACCTGATAGCAGCAGTGAGAAGAGAGCATGGCCTGGGTGATGATGGATGCTGCTTTCCTGCGATGGTGTTTCTGCTCATTGGTTGGGAGGGTTTCATCTATGATGTACTGAGCCGAATCCCAGGATTTTCCGTTCAAGGGCATTGGTGTTTCCATACCAGGCTGTGATGCAGCCAGTCAATACGCTCTCCACTACACCTCTATAGGAGTTTGTCAGAGTTTTAGATGTCATGCCGAATCTCCGCAGACTCGTAAGGAAGCACTTCCACATCCCTTCAAAAACTTGCTTTTCTCCTCATTGAATCCTTCACCACCGCCCCCCCCCCCCCCGGCCCCGGTGTGTTCTGGCCTCCACAACCAGTGGATAATCAGAGATTCACCCAAACCAAACCTCTCTGAAGGTGGGGTCACATGTTGACAAAGGAGACATTTGACTTGCTGGCCTTCATCAGTCAGGGCACCGAGTATGGCAGGAGCACCTTGACAAGACACCGAGATTACAGAGGAGGAGGCAAACCAGGGTGGATAGACCCCCAGGGCCTGACCAGGTGTTCCCTCGGACCCTACGGGAGGCAAGTGCAGAAATTGCTGGGGTCCGAGCAGAGGTATTTAAATCATCCTCAGTGACAGGAGAGGTACCAGAGGATTGGAGGATAGCCAATGTTCCGCTGTTTAAAAAAGGATCCAAACAGAAACCAGGAAATTATTGGCTGGTGAGTCTGGCATCAATTGTGGGAAAGTTATTCCGAGAGACTGGATATATAAGTATTTGGATAGACGTGGACCGGTTAAGGATAGTCAGTATGGATCCAAGCACGAGAGATCGTGTCTGACCAGTTTCATAGAGTTTTTTGAGGAAGTTACCAGGAAAGTGGATGAAGGCAAGGCAGTGGATGTTGTCTGCATGGACTTTAGCAAGGCATTTGACAAGGTCTCGCATGGGAGACTGGTCAAGAAGGTTCAGTCACTCAGCATTCAGGATGAGGTAGTAAATTGGATTAGACATTGGCTTTGGGAGAAGCCAGAGAGTGGTAGTAAACGGTTGCCTCTCCGACTGGAGGCCTGTGGCTGGTGGTGTGCCATCGGGGTCAGTGCTGGGTCCGTTGTTGTTTGTCATCTCTATCAATGATCCGGATGATAATCGCGGGACACTTTACAATGGACATTTAATCTACTAACTTGTCCGCCTTTACACTGTGAGAGGAAACCAGGAAGGAGTCGGAGGAAACCCATGCTCTCACGGGGAGGACGTGAAGGCTCCTTACAGAGGACGCCAGAACTGAACCCCTAACTCCGGAAGTCCCAAGCTGTAACGGTGTCACACGAGCTGCTACACTGCCATGGCAACCCAAATAGATACGCAGGCAGAAGGGATTCATCTTGAAAGGCACTTAAATATTAATTTAATTAGCTCAGCAAAAGGTCGAGGGCCGACGGCATGTTCCGATGTGGTACTGTTCTATGAGACCATGGCTTGCTTTAAACTCTTGCACGACTGATGGTGATTCTGATAATGTGACGCACCTTCGCCGTCCTGTTTGAAATTTGAATTGGAATCGGTTGATTCTTGTCACAGGTACTGAGGTACAGTGAGAACCTTGTCATGCATACTGTTCGTACAAATCAGATCATTACACACTGCATTGAGGTAGAACGAGGTAAAACAACAGCAGAATGCAGAATAAAGTGTGACCATTACAGAGACCACAAGATATAGAAGCAGAATTAGACCTTTTGGCCGGTTGAGTATGCTACACCATTCCATTGTGGCTGGGAGGGAAGGCAAATTCCATGTTACATTCATTTCGAGAGGACTAGAATATGAAAGCAAGGATGTAATGATATAAAGCACTGGTGAGACCTCACTTGGAGCATCCTGAGTAGTTCTGGCCCCCTTATCTACAAAAGGATATGCTGACCTTGGAAAGGGTTCAAAGGAGGTTCACGTAAATGATTCCAGGATTGAAAGGGTTATCATATGAGGAGTGTTTGATGGCTCTGGGCCTGTACTCACTGGAATTCAGAAGAATAAGGGGTGACCTCATTGAAACCTTTTGAATTTGGAAAGATCTCAATGGATGAATGTGGAGAGGATGTTTCCTCTGGTGGGAGAGTCTAAGGCCAGAGGACATAGCCTCAGAATAGAGGGGCGTCCTTTTAGAACAGAGATAAGGGGAATTTCTTTAGCCAGAGGGTGGTGAATCTGTGGAATTCGTTGCCACGGGTGACTGTGAAGGCCAAGTCATTGGGTACATTAAGGTGAAGATTGATAAGTCCTTGACTATTCAGGGCATCAAAAGTTATGGGGAGAAGGCAGGAGAATGAAATTGAGAGGGATAATAAATTAGCCATGATGGAATGGGAGAGCAGACTGGATGGGCTGAATGGCCAAATTTCTTATTGTCTTATGGACTGTCAGAAGTTCCAGCCTGGGCTTTGTGCTCAGGTCTCTGGAGTGAGACTTGATTCCACAACCTCGTTGAACCATTGCCAATCACCACCAACACCCCGCCCAGACCTGATGGGGCTGAAGGTTCCTGTTGCACTGTCTCCGAGTCAGCAAGGCAGGAGGGATCTGGTTATGAGGAGCTTCCTGCAAAGGACTGGTCTGTCATCGCTAGAGCAGAGATTGACCACGATGGACCAGCCTCCAATGCAGACCCATGGAGAGATCCCTCAAGCCTGGTCATTAGAGACCTACCCTAGGCAAGTGTGGCTCCTCCTGGGGAAGAACGTCGCAGGTGATCCTCAACACCAGCTCTTTGGTCAAGGAAGCACAGCAGCACCTCCACTTCCTGAGGAGACTGGGGCAAGCAAGATTCCCCACCCTCATTCTCACCACATTCTGCCAAGAGAACCGTCAAGTGTGTCCTGACCAGCTGTACCGAGAGGAATCGCAAGGCATCTGACCTCGAGACCCTGCGAAGCATTGTGAGGACCATCGGGGTCTCTCTCTCTCCTCGCCTCCCCACCCGGGACATAGAGCAGAAGCACTGGATTCGCTGACCCCTCAGCATTGTCAGGGATCACTCCCATCGTCCCACAATCGTTTTGACCTCCACCGCCAGGCAGAAGAATAAGGACCGCCAGGCTGGGGGACAGCTTCTTCCCCCAGGCTCTGAGGTTTCTCAGAACACTGCTACCACATTATCGATGACAGAGCTGGTCACATCATTATCTGTTCATGTTACTTGATGTACTGCCTGTGAATTACGTGCCTTGGCCCCTGAGGGACGTTGTTTCGTTTAGCTGTGTACATGAATTTGAAGGGTGCGGAAGGCTGGCGTGAGGTTGTAACTGTCTGCCGATTCTGGCAGGGGAATCTCCCCCTTGGGGTGGGGAGGGTCCTGGCGTGGGGTTGTAACCATCTGCCGATCCTGGCTGGGGAATCATCGCCCTTGGGGTGGTGGGGGGTCCTGGAGCTGGGGTCCTGATGAAGGGTCCTCATCCGAAATGTCGACTGTTTATTCCTCTCCGGAGACGCTGCCTGATCTGCTGAGTTCCTCCGGCACTTAGTGTGTGTTTGTCAGGAAGAGGGAGGGAGTGTTCATGGGTTCATGGACCGTTCTCGTGGAGGAGAAGAAATTGTTCCTGAAATGTTCAGTGTGTGTCTTCAGGCTCCTGTACCTCCTCCCTGATGGTATCAATGAGATGAGGGCATGTCTTGGGTGATGGGGGTCCTTAATGACGGATGCCACCTTTCTGAGGCACCGCCTTTTGAAGAGTGTGTGTCCTCAGGATATCTTTAACTTTGACTTCGGTGTGTGTGACTAAGGAGCATTCATACAGCAATTTGGGATGTGAAACTTGGTAGCAGTCCAGTGCAATGCATGAAAGTTACTGCCGTACACATAGCAGAAATAAATGGTGCGGAGGAGAAACTGTGGGGTCGCGCTCCTTATGATGGAATGCAACCTTCTCGAGGCCTTGCCTTTGCAAAATGTCCTCGAGGGTGGTGAGGGTTCGAAGGTTCATTTAGTGTCAACGTATGCAACTCTGAAACTCTTCTTCTCCACATAGCCACAAAACCAAGAAAGAAAGGCAGCACGATCTTCAGCCCACAAATACCTCCTCCCCATAAAACAGAGAAAAATAAAACGGAACAGGCACATCGGCCCCCAAATCCCCCTCCCCCACACAGAAAAAAATGAGAAAGATTGGGCAAAAAACTCAGTATAGTATTCTCCAAGTCCATATCCAAAAATGCAGAAACCCTGGGTAATTTTCACCAGGCATTGTGACTTTCCCTCTCCAGCAGCCGAGTGAGCCCCACCCCCAGCGACCAAACGGCAGTTTCCCCCAGCGACCAAAAGACAGTCTCACCCAGCGACCAAAAGACAGTCTCCCCCAACGACCAAAAGACAGTCTCACCCAGCGACCAAAAGGCAGTCTCCCCCAGCGATCAAAAGACAGTCTCCCTCTCTAATAGCAGAGCGATCCCCTAGCGATCAAAAGGCAGTCAGCCTGCCCTCCCGTTTCGCGTTCGCCTCGATGTTTCAATCTCCCTCATCTCTCCAGTTGGCCAACAATGGAAGGTTTTGTCGACGAAGCGGGGTCGACATGGGCTTGCGCCCCGTCCCGCGGCCTTCTCGCCGTGCGGGTCACGCACGCTGCCTCCGTCTCCTGTATTCCTCTCAGAGACTGCAGAGCGCTGAAACAGACAAACGGTCTCCAAGCTGTAAGTCACGGGCTCCAACGGTTCCAGAGTCACATTCAACACGAAGGTGACTGTAAAAGCCATGGGCCGTGCTCACAATGGATCTGGATGAGTCAACAGCCCTCAGCTTTTTACAGTGCTGTTCAGTGCCCCCCATACCTGATGGTGACGCAGCCAGTAACAATGTTGTCCACAGTACACCTGTCGAAATCGGCAGGTGTTTTCGGTGACAGACCAAACCACCTCAGACCTTCGGCGTGTTCCTCTGCAGAGATGGACGTGATTCGGTGTGGATGGTATTCAGGGCCAGGGTCCGTAGATGTTGGCACTCAGTGAAATCAGCCAGCTGAGATGCACTGGGAAGGAAGGGAGGCACGGCGGGTGGGGCAGCTGTCCCACAGACCCAGAGTCGCAGGTTCGATGCTGAACACGGGCGCTAGCTGCCTGTGTCCTCCCCCGGGCGCTCCGCTTCCCACAGCCCAACCATGCACGTGGCCGTTGGGTTCAACCCCTTTCATCGTGCGGTCGCATCACGAGGATTCATCGGGAAGGTGGGAAGAGTGAGGCAGGGTGGATGGCTAGTAACCAAGGGCTGAAGGGCCTCTTTCCTTGCTGGTACATTTAAACCGGAGGTCGATAGGGTCTTGATTAGTCAGGGAGTCAAAGGTTACTGGGAGAAGGCAGGAGAACGGGGTTGAAAGGGACAGTAATTCAGCCATGGTGGGATAGCAGAGCAGACTTGATGGGCTGAATGGCCTAATTCTGCTCGGATGCCTTCTGGTCTGAGAAGGTACTCCATGAACGGGGCGGGGAGGGGGTGAGAGAGAGCAGACTGGAATGTTCTGGTTTCTGGAACACACGCGGACTGAAGGGGCCAACTCTCTGTGGATCAGGAATACCCCTCCATCCTCAGCGGGGCAGGAATACCCCTCCACCCTCAGAGACTCACTCTGCCAACACAGATAATAGATTTAGCCTGGGACACTCATTACCGACAGAAATATTAACCAATGTTACTTAAGCAATTGAAAATTTTCCTGTCAGGAGCCAGTCAAGGAGAACTGTTCAGAGCAGAAACTAAAGCAGGAGTAACTGTCAACATGAAACGTACTCACAGTGAGAGAACTGTACTGCCAATCCTCAGGGACCATCCTTGCGATGACAGCCTGGAGATGTGAGTCACAACACTGACCCGGCCAACGGCACCGTGACAGGCTGACGTTGACTGGGTGACTGTCACCACGGGTACACCCTTTGATCAGGATGCACCAGAACGTCTCACAGGTGGAGTGCAAACCAAGGGTCATCCAGGGAGGGGAGGCCGGAGACCCAAGGAGGCCACGTCCACAGAACATCCGGCAGAGAGCTTCATGTATGATACATTATGATTATACAGCCACAGTGGGAGCAGAGAGACCCAGCTAACCCAAACTGTGTAATACCGACACCTCACACCCCTCAATGTGACACTGATACATTCGATCGTCACTGATCATTCTGTCCACAATCCATTCGGCCCATCACTGATAGTTCTGTCCACAGTCCATTCGGCCCATCACTGATTGTTCTGTCCACTGATACATTCGATCGTCACTGATCGTTCCGTCCACAGTCCATTCGGCCCATCACTGATCGTTCTGTCCACTGATACATTCGATCGTCACTGATCGTTCTGTCCACAGTCCATTCGGCCCATCACTGATCGTTCTGTCCACAGTCCATTCGGCCCGTCACTGATCGTTCTGTCCACAGTCCATTCAGCCCGTCACTGATCGTTCTGTCCACGGTCCATTCGGCCCATCACTGATTGTTCTGTCTACAGTCCATTTGATCGTCACTGATCGTTCTGTCCACAGTCCATTCGGCCCGTCACTGGTTGTTCTGTCCACAGTCCATTCGGCCCGTCACTGAAGGTTCTGTCCACAGTCCATTTGGCCCATCACTGTTCCTTCTGTCTACAGTCCATTCGATTATCACTGATCGTTCTGTCCACAGTCCATTCGGCCCATCAGTGATTGTTCTGTCTACAGTCCATTTGATCGTCACTGATCGTTCTGTCCACAGTCCGTTCGGCCCATCACTGATTGTTCTGTCTACAGTCCATTTGATCGTCACTGATCGTTCTGTCCACAGTCCATTCGGCCCGTCAGTAGTTGTTCTGTCCACAGTCCATTCGGCCCGTCACTGGTTGTTCTGTCCACAGTCCATTTGGCCCATCACTGTTCGTTCTGTCTACAGTCCATTCGGCCCGTCACTGATTGTTCTGTCCACAGTCCATTCGTTTGTCAATGATTGATTGTTCTGTGCACAGTCCATTTGGCCCATCCCTGTTAGTCTGTCTGCCATCCTTCAAACTCCGTACAAGGACATTAGAATTGAACTCTGAACTTTGAATGCCCTGATTTATGTAGCTTTGCCCTAACCTCTATGCTACAGAGAGTAAGAGCTTTCATCTGTTTCATCGAGCAATGGTTGTTTCTCAGTCCCCCTATCCTTTCTTGTATGTGTCCTAGACTGTTCCTGCTCCACAGGAGGAAGGGAGGTGACCATTCTGTCCTTCCACATATCCTATCCCACTGACCAGTAACATTGCGGCCTATCACTGTTCTATTGTGAACCGAGAGGTTAATGCAATTTGATTCTGATCCTGAGGGGAAGAAAACATTGGCCATTGCAAATTCTGAAGTAGTCCAGACAGGTGACGGTAACAGAATAACTCAGAGAGTGTGAGTTCAGGGAAGGAGAAGGCGGCAACTCCTCTGGGAAGGGGATATGAGAGAGGGGAAGAAACGGTTCTTGTGTCTGAATGCCTGGGGTTTCAAGCTCCATAATCTTCTCCCAGAAGGTAGAAGAGAGAGAAGGGAATGGTCTGAGGTTGGGGTGAGGTATCCCTGATGATACTGTCCTCTTTCCTGAACCAACGCCCCCTGAAGCTGGAATAATAAGCCTGTGTTGGACTGGGCAGTGTTTACCCTCTGTGTGGGTCCTGCAGTCTTCCGTCTGAGAGCGGGCTGAAAGGTGGGCACTACATCGTGGGCAGAAGGTCTGTGATGGACTGGGCAGTGTTTACCCTCTGTGTGGGTCCTGCAGTCTGGGAGTGGCGTGAAGGTGGGCACTACATCGTGGGCACAAGGCCTGTACTGTGCCGAATGCTCTGTGGTATAGAATCGCAACCATGTTTATTATAGAAACATAGAAAACAACAGCACAATACAGTCCCTTTGGCCCACAAAGCTGTGCCGAACATGTCCTTACCTTAGAAATTACCTAGGGCTACCCAAGCTCCATGTACTTATCCAGGAGTCTCTTAAAAGACCCTATTGTATCCGCCTCCACCATCATCGCTGGCAGCCCATTCCACGCACTCACCACTCTCTGTGTAAAAAACTTATCCCTGACATCTCCTCTGTACCTACTTCCAAGCACCTGAAACCTGTGTCCTCTTGTGCTAGCCATTTCAGCCCTGGGAAAAAGCCTCTGACTATCCACATGATCAATGCTTCTCATCATCTTATACACCTCTATCAGGGCACCTCTCATCCTCCGTCGCTCCAAGGAGAAAAGGCCGAGTTCACTCAACCTATTCTCATAAGGCATGCTCCCCAACCCAGGCAACATCCTTGTAAATCTCCTCTGCACCCTTTCTATGGCTTCCACATGCTCCAGGTATTGCAGTGACCAGAACTGAGCACAGTACTCCAATTGGGGTCTGACCAGGGTCCTATATAGCTGTAACATTACCTCTCAGTTCTTAAACTCAATCCCATGGAGATGAAGGCCAATGCACCGTATGCCTTCTTAACCACAGAGTCAACCTGCACAGCAGCTTTGAGTGTCCTATGGAATCAGACCCCAAGATCCCTCTGATCCTCCACACTGCCAAGAGTCTTACCATTAATACTATATTCTGCCATCATATTTGACCTACCAAAATGAACCACCTCACACTTATCTGGGTTGAAACCACTTCTCAGCCCAGTTTTGCATCCTGTCAATGTCCCGCTGTACCCTCTGACAGCCCTCCACACTATTCACAACACCCCCAACCTTTGTGTCATCAGCAAATTTACTCACCCATCCCTCCATTTCCTCATCCAGGTCATTTATAAAAATCACGAAGAGTAGGGATCCCAGAACAGATCCCTGAGGCACACCACTGGTCACCGACCTCCATGCAGAATATGACCCATTTACAACCACTCTTTGCCTTCTGTGGGCAAGCCAGTTCCGGATCCACAAAGCAATGTCCCCTTGGATCCCATGCCTCCTTACTTTCTCAATAAGCCTGGCATGGGGTACCTTATCAAATGCCTTGTGAAATCCATATACACTACATCTACTGCTCTACCTTCATCAATGTGTTTAGTCACATCCTCATAAAAATCAATCAGGCTCGTAAGGCATGACCTGCCCTTCACAAAGCCATGCTGATTATTCCTAATCATATTATGCCTCTCCAAATGTTCATAAATTCTGCCTCTCAGGATCTTCTCCATCAATTTACCAACCACTGAAGTAAAACTCACTGGTCTATAATTTCCTTTCTTAAATAAGGGAACAACATCCACAACCCTCCAATCCTCCAGAACCTCTCCCATCCCCATTGTTGATGCAAAGATCATCGCCAGAGGCTCAGCAATCTCCTCCCTCACTTCCCACAGTAGTCTGGGGTACATCTCATCCGGTCCCGGTGACTTAACCAACTTGATGCTTTCCAAAGGCTCCAGCACATCCTCTTCCTTAATATCTACATGCTCAAGCTTTTCAGTCTGCTGCAAGTCATCCCTACAATCACCAAGATCCTTTTCCGTAGTGAATACTGAAGCAAAGTATTCATTAAGTACCTCTGCTATCTCCTCTGGTTCCATACACACTTTCCCACTGTCACACTTGATTGGTCCTATTCTCTCACGTCTTATCCTCTTGCTCTTCACATACTTGTAGAATGCCTTGGGGTTTTCCTTAATCCTGTCCACCAAGGCCTTCTCATGGCCCCTTCTGGCTCTCCTAATTTCATTCTTAAGCTCCTTCCTGCTAGCCTTATAATCTTCTAGATCTCTGTCATTACCTAGTTTTTTGAACCTTTTGTAAGCTCTTCTTTTCTTCTTTACTAGATTTGCAACAGCCTTTGTACACCACAGTTCCTGTACCCTACCATCCTTTCCCTGTCTTATTGGAATGTACCAATGCAGAACTCCACGCAAATATCCCCTGAACATTTGTCACATTTCTTCCGTACATTTCCCTGAGAACATCTGTTCCCAATTTATGCTTCCAAGTTCCTGCCTGATAGCTTCATATTTCCCCTTACTCCAATTAAACACTTTCCTAACTTGTCTGTTCCTATCCCTCTCCAATGCTATGGTAAAGGAGATAGAATTGTGATCACTATCTCCAAAATGCTCTCCCACTGAGAGATCTGACACCTGACCAGGTTCATTTCCCAATACCAGATCAAGTACAGCCTCTCCTCTTGTAGGATTATCTATATATTGTCAAGCAACCTTCCTGAACACACGTAACAAAGTCCACCCCTTCTAAACCCCTCGCTGCAGGGAGATGCCAATCGATATTTGGGAAGTTAAAATCTCCCACCACGACAACCCTGCTATTATTGCACCTTTCCAGAATCTGTCTCCCTATCTGCTCCTTGATGTCCCTGTTACTATTGGGTGGTCTATAAAAAACACCCCATAGAGTTATTGACCCCTTCCTGTTCCTAACTTCCACCCACAGAGACTGTAAACAATCCCTCCATGTCTTCCTCCTTTTCTGCAGCTGTGACACTATCTCTGATCAACAGTGCCACACCCCCATCTCTTTTGCCTCCCTCCCTGTCCTTTCTGAAACATCTAAAGCCTGGCACTCAAAGTAACCATTCCTGCCCCTGAGCCATCCAAGTCTCTGTAATGGCCACAACATCATAGCTCCAAGTACTGATCCATACTCTAAGCTCATCTGCTTTGTTCATGATACTTGCATTAAAATAGACACATCCCAAACCATCGGTCTGAGTGTTTCCCTTCTCTATCACCTGCCTATCCTTCCTCTCGCACTGTCTCCAAGCTTTCTCTGTTTGTGAGCCAACCACCTCTTCCTCTGTCTCTTCAGTTCAGTTCCCACCCCCAGCAATTCTAGTTTAAACTGTCCCCAGTAGCCTTAGCAAACCTCCCCGCCAGGATATTGGTACCCTCGGATTCAAGTGCACCCCGTCCTTTTTGTACAGGTCACACTTTCCCAAAAGAGGTCCCAATGATGCAGAAATCTGAATCCCTGCCCCCTGCTCCAATCCCTCAGCCATGAATTTATCGTCCATCTCACTCTATTCCTCTACTCACTGTCATGTGGCACAGACAGTAATCCTGAGATTACTACCTTTGAGGTCCTACTTTTCAACTTCCTTCCTAACTCTCTGTTGTCTGTTTTCAGGACCTGTTCCCTTTTCCTACCTATGTCGTTGGTACCAATATGTACCTCGACCTCTGACTGTTCTCCCTCCCACTGCAGGATATTGTGGACGCAATCAGAAACGTCCCAGACCCTGGCACCTGGGAGGCAAACCTCACTACTTTTTTATTTCTAGTTTAGCACAACTTATTTATTATAACTATTTAATAGATACTGAGGTGTGTTCATGTGTTCAGAAGCCATTCAGAAATCGGACTGTGGATGGAAGAAGCTGTTCCTGAATCGTTGAGTGTGTGTCTTCAGGCTCCTGTACCTCCCCCCGATGATGGAAATGAGAAGAGGGAACGTCTCACTTAGTGGGTCTTTATGAATGGGTACCACCTTCTTGAGGCCTGGCCTGTTGAAGATGCCTTGCTGGTGGAGAGGGTTGTTACCGTGATGAGGTACTGAATCTCGACCCTCTGTAGGGGAGGGTTGCGTTGGTGATGGGGTACTGAGTCTCGACCCTCTGTAGGGGAGGGTTGTGTCGGTGATGAGGTACTGAATCTCGACCCTCTGTAGGGGAGGGTTGCGTCGGTGATGAGGGGCTGTCTCTGGACCCTCTGTAGGGGACGGTTGCGTCGGTGATGAGGGGCTGTCTCGACCCTCTGTAGGGGAGGGTTGTGTCGGTGATGAGGGGCTGTCTTGACCCTCTGTAGGGGAGGGTTGTGTCGGTGATGAGGGGCTGTCACGACCCTCTGTAGGGGAGGGTTGTGTCGGTGATGGGGTACTGAATCTCGACCCTCTGTAGGGGAGGGTTGTGTCGGTGATGGGGTACTGAATCTCGACCCTCTGTAGGGGAGGGTAGTGTTGAGGATGAGGGGCTGTCTTGACCCTCTGTAGGGGAGGGTTGTGTCGGTGATGAGGGGCTGTCTCTCGACCCTCTGTAGGGGAGGGTTGTGTCGGTGATGAGGTACTGAATCTCGACCCTCTGTAGGGGAGGGTTGCGTCGGTGATGAGGGGCTGTCTCTGGACCCTCTGTAGGGGAGGGGTGTGTCGGTGATGAGGGGCTGTCTCGACCCTCTGTAGGGGAGGGTTGTGTCTGGGATGAGGGGCTGTCTTGACCCTATGTAGGGGAGGGTTGGGTCGGTGATGAGGGGCTGGCTTGACCCTCTGTAGGGGAGGGTTGTGTCGGTGATGAGGTACTGAATCTCCACCCTCTGTAGGGGAGGGTTGTGTCGGGGATGAGGGTCTGTCTCGACCCTCTGTAGGAGAGGGTTGTGTCGGTGATGAGGGGCTGTCTCTGGACCCTCTGTAGGCGAGGGTTGTGTTGGTGATGGGGTACTGAATCTCCACCCTCTGTAGGGGAGGGTTGTGTCGGAGATGAGGTACTGAATCTCGACCCTCTGTAGGGGAGGGTTGTGTCGGTGATGGGGTACTGAATCTTGACCCTCTGTAGGGGAGGGTTGTGTCAGGGATGGGGTACTGAATCTCGACCCTCCGTAGGGGAGGGTTGTGTCGGTGATGGGGTACTGAATCTTGACCCTCTGTAAGGGAGGGTTGTGTCAGGGATGGGGTACTGAATCTCGACCCTCTGTAGGGGAGGGTTGTGTCGGTGATGGGGTACTGAATCTTGACCCTCTGTAGGAGAGGGTTGTGTCGGTGATGAGGGGCTGTCTTGACCCTCTGTAGGGGAGGGTTGTGTCGGTGATGGGGTACTGAATCTCGACCCTCTGTAGGGGAGGGTTGTGTCGGTGATGGGGTACTGAATCTTGACCCGCTGTAGGAGAGGGTTGTGTCGGTGATGAGGGGCTGTCTTGACCCTCTGTAGGGGAGGGTTGTGTCAGTGATGAGGTACTGAATCTCGACCCTCTGTAGGGGAGGGTTGTGTTGGTGATGAGGGGCTGTCTTGACCCTCTGCAGGAGAGGGTTGTGTCAGTGATGAGGGGCTGTCTCGACCCTCTGTAGGGGAGGGTTGTGTCGGTGATGAGGGGCTGTCTCTCGACCCTCTGTAGGGGAGGGTTGTGTCGGTGATGGGGTACTGAATCTCGACTCTCTGTAGGGGAGGGTTGTGTCGGTGATGAGGGGCTGTCTCTCGACCCTCTGTAGGGGAGGGTTGTGTCGGTGATGGGGTACTGAATCTCGACCCTCTGTAGGGAGGGTTGTGTCGGTGATGAGGGGCTGTCTCGACCCTCTGTAGGGGAAGGTTGTGTCGGTGATGAGGGGCTGTCTCTCGACCCTCTGTAGGGGAGGGTTGTGTCGGTGATGGGGTACTGAGTCTCGACCCTCTGTAGGGGAGGGTTGCGTCGGTGATGAGGGGCTGTCTCTGGACCCTCTGTAGGGGAGGGTTGTGTCGGTGATGAGGTACTGAATCTCGATCCTCTGTAGGGGAGGGTTGCGTCGGTGATGAGGGGCTGTCTCTGGACCCTCTGTAGGGGAGGGTTGTGTCGGTGAAGAGGGGCTGTCTCGACCCTCTGTAGGGGAGGGTTGTGTCGGGGATGAGGGGCTGTCTTGCCCTCTGTAGGGGAGGGTTGTGTCGGTGATGAGGGGCTGAATCTCCACCCTCTGTAGGGGAGGGTTGTGTCGGGGATGAGGTACTGAATCTCCACCCTCTGTAGGGGAGGGTTGTGTCGGGGATGAGGGCCTGTCTCGACCCTCTGTAGGAGAGGGTTGTGTCGGTGATGGGGTACTGAATCTTGACCCTCTGTAGGGGAGGGTTGTGTCGGGGATGAGGGGCTGTCTTGACCCTCTGTAGGGGAGGGTTGTGTCGGTGATGGGGTACTGAATCTCGACCCTCTGTAGGGGAGGGTTGTGTCGGTGATGGGGTACTGAATCTTGACCCTCTGTAGGAGAGGGTTGTGTCGGAGATGAGGGGCTGTCTTGACCCTCTGTAGGGGAGGGTTGTGTCGGTGATGAGGTACTGAATCTCGACCCTCTGTAGGGGAGGGTTGTGTCGGTGATGAGGGGCTGTCTTGACCCTCTGCAGGAGAGGGTTGTGTCGGTGATGAGGGGCTGTCTCGACCCTCTGTAGGGGAGGGTTGTGTCGGTGATGAGGGGCTGTCTCTCGACCCTCTGTAGGAGAGGGTTGTGTCGGTGATGAGGGGCTGTCACGACCCTCTGTAGGGGAGGGTTGTGTTGGTGATGAGGTACTGAATCTCGACCCTCTGTAGGGGAGGGTTGTGTCAGTGATGAGGGGCTGAGTGTTGACCCTCTGTAGGGGAGGGTTGCGTCGGTGATGAGCGGCTGTCTCTGGACCCTCTGTAGGGGAGGGTTGCGTCAGTGATGAGGGGCTGTCTCGACCCTCTGTAGGGGAGGGTTGTGTCGGTGATGAGGGGCTGTGTTGACCCTCTGTAGGGGAGGGTTGTGTCGGTGATGGGGTACTGAATTTCGACCCTCTGTAAGGGAGGGTTGTGTCGGTGATGGGGTACTGAATCTCGACCCTCTGTAGGGGAGGGTAGTGTCGGTGATGGGGTACTGAATCTCCACCCTCTGTAGGGGAGGGTTGTGTCGGTGATGAGGGGCTGTCTCGACCCTCTGTAGGGGAGGGTTGTGTCGGGGATGAGGGGCTGTCTTGACCCTCTGTAGGGGAGGGTTGTGTCGGTGATGAGGGGCTGGCTTGACCCTCTGTAGGGGAGGGTTGTGTCGGTGATGAGGTACTGAATCTCCACCCTCTGTAGGGGAGGGTTGTGTCGGGGATGAGGGCCTGTCTCGACCCTCTGTAGGTGAGGGTTGTGTCGGTGATGAGGGGCTGTCTCTGGACCCTCTGTAGGGGAGGGTTGTGTCGGAGATGAGGTACTGAATCTCGACCCTCTGTAGGGGAGGGTTGTGTCGGTGATGGGGTACTGAATCTTGACCCTCTGTAGGAGAGGGTTGTGTCGGTGATGAGGGGCTGTCTCGACCCTCTGTAGGGGAG
The DNA here is from genome assembly GCF_963921235.1 of Mobula hypostoma. Classification (NCBI taxonomy): domain Eukaryota; kingdom Metazoa; phylum Chordata; class Chondrichthyes; order Myliobatiformes; family Myliobatidae; genus Mobula; species Mobula hypostoma. The sequence goes on along the minus strand of NC_086126.1, from coordinate 1,231,419 downwards.
GGTTGTGTCGGGGATGAGGGGCTGTCTTGACCCTCTGTAGGGGAGGGTTGTGTCGGGGATGAGGTACTGAATCTCCACCCTCTGTAGGGGAGGGTTGTGTCGGGGATGAGGGCCTGTCTCGACCCTCTGTAGGAGAGGGTTGTGTCGGTGATGGGGTACTGAATCTTGACCCTCTGTAGGGGAGGGTTGTGTCGGGGATGAGGGGCTGTCTTGACCCTCTGTAGGGGAGGGTTGTGTCGGTGATGGGGTACTGAATCTCGACCCTCTGTAGGGGAGGGTTGTGTCGGTGATGAGGGGCTGTCTCGACCCTCTGTAGGGGAGGGTTGTGTCGGGGATGAGGGGCTGTCTTGACCCTCTGTAGGGGAGGGTTGTGTCGGTGATGAGGGGCTGGCTTGACCCTCTGTAGGGGAGGGTTGTGTCGGTGATGAGGTACTGAATCTCCACCCTCTGTAGGGGAGGGTTGTGTCGGGGATGAGGGCCTGTCTCGACCCTCTGTAGGAGAGGGTTGTGTCGGTGATGAGGGGCTGTCTCTGGACCCTCTGTAGGGGAGGGTTGTGTCGGAGATGAGGTACTGAATCTCGACCCTCTGTAGGGGAGGGTTGTGTCGGTGATGGGGTACTGAATCTTGACCCTCTGTAGGAGAGGGTTGTGTCGGTGATGAGGGGCTGTCTCGACCCTCTGTAGGGGAGGGTTGTGTCGGGGATGAGGGGCTGTCTTGACCCTCTGTAGGGGAGGGTTGTGTCGGGGATGAGGTACTGAATCTCCACCCTCTGTAGGGGAGGGTTGTGTCGGGGATGAGGGCCTGTCTCGACCCTCTGTAGGAGAGGGTTGTGTCGGTGATGGGGTACTGAATCTTGACCCTCTGTAGGGGAGGGTTGTGTCGGGGATGAGGGGCTGTCTTGACCCTCTGTAGGGGAGGGTTGTGTCGGTGATGGGGTACTGAATCTCGACCCTCTGTAGGGGAGGGTTGTGTCGGTGATGGGGTACTGAATCTTGACCCTCTGTAGGAGAGGGTTGTGTCGGTGATGAGGGGCTGTCTTGACCCTCTGTAGGGGAGGGTTGTGTCGGTGATGAGGTACTGAATCTCGACCCTCTGTAGGGGAGGGTTGTGTCGGTGATGAGGGGCTGTCTTGACCCTCTGCAGGAGAGGGTTGTGTCGGTGATGAGGGGCTGTCTCTCGACCCTCTGTAGGAGAGGGTTGTGTCGGTGATGAGGGGCTGTCACGACCCTCTGTAGGGGAGGGTTGTGTCGCTGATGGGGTACTGAATCTCGACTCTCTGTAGGGGAGGGTTGTGTCGGTGATGAGGGGCTGTCTCTCGACCCTCTGTAGGGGAGGGTTGTGTCGGTGATGGGGTACTGAATCTCGACCCTCTGTAGGGGAGGGTTGTGTCGGTGATGAGGGGCTGTCTCGACCCTCTGTAGTGGAGGGTTGTGTCGGTGATGAGGGGCTGTCTCTCGACCCTCTGTAGGGGAGGGTTGTGTCGGTGATGACGGGCTGAGTGTTGACCCTCTGTAGGGGAGGGTTGTGTCGGTGATGAGGGGCTGTCTCTGGACCCTCTGTAGGGGAGGGTTGTGTCGGTGATGAGGGGCTGTCTTGACCCTCTGTAGGGGAGGGTTGTGTCGGGGATGAGGGGCTGTCTCTCGACCCTCTGTAGGGGAGGGTTGTGTCGGTGATGAGGGGCTGAGTGTTGACCCCCTGTAGGGGAGGGTTGTGTCGCTGATGAGGTACTGAGTCTCTGGACCTTCTGTAGGGGAGGGTTGTGTCGGTGATGAGGGGCTGTCTCTGGACCCTCTGTAGGGGAGGGTTGTGTCAGTGATGAGGGGCTGAGTGTTGACCCTCTGTAGGAGAGGGTTGTGTCGGTGATGAGAGGCTGTCTCTGGACCCTCTGTAGGGGAGGGTTGTGTCGGTGATGAGGTACTGAATCTCGACCCTCTGTAGTGTGTTTATTGTGTGTATTAGTTCACTGGAACGAGGAATCGCCGTGCTCCCTGATGAATGTGAGAAAAAACTCCTCCGAATAGGAATCCATTCTTCCAGCCGTCCCTGGAGCCCTGACTCCCGACGCTCCATTGTGGAGGAATGGTGGGACCTTGTGCTCCATGTCCATTGATCCCTCAAGTTTGCCACACGTTGACAGGGTGGTTGAGAAGGTGTTTGGTGTGTTGGCCTTCGTTAGTCGGGGGGATTGAGTTCAAGAGCCGTGAGGTAATGTTACTGCTCTATAAAACTTGGATTAAACCACACTTGGAGTATTGTGTTCAGTTCTGGTCGCCTCATTATTGGAAGCATGTGGAAGCTTTAAAGAGGGTGCAGAGATGCTGCCTGGATTCGAGAGCGTGTCTCATGATAGGTTCAGTGAGCGAGGGCTTTTCTGTCCAGAGTGAAGGAGGATGTGATGGAGGTGTACAAGATGATAAGAGGCACAGATCGAGTGGACGGCCAGAAGCTTTCTCCCAGGGTGGAAATGGTTACGAGGGGGCGTAACTTTAAGGTGATTGTAGGGGGGGATGACAGAGGTGTTTTTTTTACACAGAGAATGGTGGGTGTGTGGTGGGAGAGGCACATACATTAGGGACATTATTTGAGAGAGGAATGGAGGGCTATGTGGGAGGGAAGATCTTCGAGGAGGGTAAAAGATCGGTACAACATTGTGGGCTGAAAGGCCAGTACTGCGCTGTGAGGTTCTAAGTGTGCGGGGCTTTGCTGGGACGTTCCTCCTGACGGGTTGTGCTCCTGAGAGAAGGAACTGGAACAACAGACTGGCCTCCTCGGGGATGTGAGGGATGTTGCAGGTTTGCTCAGCTCGGCTCAGCAGGGGCTGGTGGTTCACAGCTGGGAGTCCCAGTGAGAGCACAGCCGTCAGTCAGCGACAGGGGATCCGGAGAGACAGTCGTTTCCCCGGAGGGATGTTGTCAACAGAGAGGAGTCTTAGAATTCTACAGCAGCACAGAAACAGGCCTTTCGGCCCAATATCTCCATCCTTTCCAAAGGGCTCACCTGAGCGACTCACATCTGGCTGTGTCTGACCTATTTCCGTCTAAACCCCAACCCGATCCAGTTGGCATTTCAATAATATTTGAGCAATCGTGTGTGTGTGTGTGTGTGTGTGTGTGTGTGTGTGTGTGTGTGTGTGTGTATATTGTTTGATTAACTATGCTTGCTCATTTAAATAATTAATTACAGGTATATGTAAAAATATGTTAATTGCAAACACCATCACGCTACCACATGATAACTGTGTGCCTTGCTTAAAGTTAGACCATATTTTCAGACTCCTGAGAGTTTCATGTTTTGAAGTTGCAAAACGTAAGACTGTCTAAAGTGTCTTTTAAATTTTGTGAATGTACCGGCCTCAACCACTCCCTCTGGCAGCTCGTTTCATACACGGACCAGCCTCCGGGTGCAGAAGTTGCCCCTCAGGTTCCTGTTAAATCTCTCCCCTCTCACCTTAACCCTGCACCTTTCACCCTTCCCTTCTCACCTTTGCCCTCTCTACTCCTCTGACGTACTTCACATTTGGACTGATCTGCACTGTACCCGTATTGTTGTGACAATAATGAATCGTTTTACGATTCTGATTTGCCGGTGTTTGTCACGTAAACTGTGAAACCGAAGTCAGCCCTATATGTCCACATTTGGCCCCGTATCCCTCTAAACCTTTCTTAAAGATTCAAGATTGAAGGTTCAAAGTGTATTTATTATCAAAGTCTGCGTGCAATATGCAAGCCCCCGCAGGCAGCCATGAAACAAAGAAACCGCATGGAGCCCGTTCGAAGAAAAACATCAAACCCCCTCCCCCACATGCAAAACAAAAGGCAAATCACATAAACGGCAAAAAAATGAGCCATAAAGCACAGAATATAAAACGTCAACAGAACAGTTCAGGGATGTTTAATTCAGTTCAGTTTAGTGTGGAACGGACTAGAAGGGCCAAGATGGCCTGTTTCCGTGCTGTAATTATAACCGTATAACCATATAACAATTACAGCACGGAAACAGGCCATCTCGGCCCTTCTAGTCCATGCCGAACTCTTACTCTCACCTAGTCCCACCGACCTGCACTCAGCCCATTAACCCTCCATTCCTTTCCTGTCCATATATCTATCCAATTTAACTTTAAACGACAACATCGATCCTGCCTCAACCACTTCTGCTGGAAGCTCGTTCCACATAGCTACCACTCTCTGAGTAAAGAAGTTCCCCCTCATGTTACCCCTAAACTTTTGCCCTTTAGCTTTCAACTCATGTCCTCTTGCTTGAATCTCCCCCATTCTCAATGAAAAAAGCCTATCCACATCAACTCTATCAATCCCTCTCATAATTTTAAACACCTCTATCAAGTCCCCCCTCAACCTTCTACGCTGCAAAGAATAAAGACCCAACTTGTTCAACCTAATCATTATATGGTTATATGGTCCCACCCATGTACCTGTCCAGGTGTCTTTTAAATGTTGTTAATGTACCTGTCTCAATCACTTCCTCTGGCCGCTCGTTCCATATACAGAGCAAAGTTGCCCCTCAGGTTCCTGTTAAATTTCTCTCCTCTCATCTTTAACCTGTGCCCTCTGGTTTTAGTTTTCTCTGCCCTGAGGAAAAGACCGTGAATGTCCAGCTCACCTACACTTCTCATTCTTTATTCTGCATTCAGTCATTGTTTTCCCTTGTTCTACCTCAGTGCACTGTGTCATGATCTGATCTGTGTGGACAGTATGCAAGACAAGTACCTGTGACAATTCTACTCCCAGGCTGGGGTGTTACGTTGCAGTTGTACAAGATGTTGGTGAGGCCACATTTGGAATATTATGCTCTATGTCCCAACATGGTGTTAAAACACTCAGCAGGCCAGGCAGCGTCTGTGGAAGATAGGGAGGTGGTTAATGTTCAAGGCCTGATGAAGGGGGCAGTCATGAACAGTCAACTGTTTTGCCTTCTGCAGAAACTGCCTGACCTGCTGAGCTCTTCCAACATTTTCAGAGGTTGCTGAAGGTTGGTTTTTTCACTATGGTTGTGTGGCAGCCCCTCGCTGGCTAGGAGGGAGGTGAGAGAGAGAGATCAATCGATAGGTTGACATCTCACAGAGACATTGCTGTTTCTTCAGTTCTTCAGCCTCTCTGCATAGTTTTAATGCACTCTCTTAAAAGTAATGAGAGAGTGTGTTAAAAGTGAATTCATTTTATTAGCTTGCTGGCGTGTGGCCCCCTTGTGTGCTGTGGGCTTGGAAACGACCATAAATTGAGATTAGTTGATTTCAAGCGTGGAGCTTACATGCAACACTGAGTAGTCTAGTGCAGAAACAGGCCATTTGGCCCATCGTTTCTGTGCTGACCACAATGCTAATGCAACGGATCAACTTTCCTCCATTCCCCCTCTGCCCCTGTGTCTGTGGAAGTGATAAGATTATTAAATAGTTACCTAAAGAATAGTTACCTTCTCTGTAAGAAATGCTTTAAAAAATAAACAAATAGTGCAAAAAGTGGGCAAACTATTAGCTCGTCTTCATGGACTGTTCGGGGATCTGATGGCAGAGGGGAAGAAGCTGTTCCTGAATCGTTGGGTGTGTGTCTTCAGGCTCCTGTACCTCCCCCCTGATGGTAGCAATGAGAAGAGGGCACGTCTGGATGATGGGGGTCCGTAATAATGGACGCTGCCTTTCTGAGGCATCGCCTTTTGAAGATGTTCTTAATGCTGGGGAGGCTAATGTCCGTGATGGAGCTGACTGAATTTACAACTCTCTGCAGCTTATTTCGATCCTGTGCAGTGGCCCCTCCATACCAGATGGTATATACGCCTTGTGTTATCCTGCTTGTCGGGCGTATTTAAACCAGTTTACCGCAGCGCCCATTAGTGTCCCTTGCCATCTGCCCTTCCTCACGTGCTGGTAGCACCACTGTGGCACCACCCAGCCCTGAGCGAAACGAGACGACGTGCAGACTCTCTCTCCTCGGTTCGGCCTTGGAGACAGAGAGGTTTGCTGTTGTGTGGCTGAGCTGTAGGGGCAGATGAGGAGACACATGCTCCCAGCAGTGGTACACTTAGCCCCCCTCGGAGACCTACGGCGGATAATTGAGGTGCTGAGTTTTAATCTGGCTCGTGCGAAGCACCAGATGGGAGCATCACACACTGATAAACACATCCTCAGAGACAGCAAGCGTATTGTGGAAACTGATTGTTCGATTCGAGGGAAGTGGACTGTCATCAGGGTTAAGGACTACTGTTCCGGCAGGGAGAGAAGACTCTGTTGTATCTGGGGGTGTGGAATACTCCCCAGCGCAGCCTGGCAACGGGCTTTTAGATGATTGAGTGTCTTTGGCTGGGATAATGTGTTAATTTAACTGTTTCACACCCTCCTTTATGAGGAACAACTGTGAATATGGGGGGGCGGGGGGAGCGGAGAGAGAGAGAGACATTAGCAACCACAGAGTCCAGAATCATTAGCAATTTATGACCTACTGAGGGACTCAATGAGCCAAGCAGCAGAGAGATAGGCTTAGACCTGAGATCAGGAGGGAGATGGGGATTGATTCTGGGGTCGGAGGGGAGATGGGGATTGATTCTGGGGTTGGAGGGGAGATGAGGATTGGTTCTGAGATCAGGAGGGAGATGGGGATTGGTTCTGGGGTCAGAGGGGAGATGGGGATTGGATCTGGGGTCGGAGGGGAGATGAGGATTGGTTCTGAGATCAGCAGGGAGATGGAGATTGGTTCTGGGGTTAGAGGGAGAAGGGGATTTGTTCTGGAGTTAGAGGGGAGATGGGGATTGGTTCTGAGATCAGGAGGGAGATGGGGATTGGTTCTGGGGTTGGAGGGAGATGGGGATTGGTTCTGGGGTTAGAGGGAGATGGGGATTTGTTCTGGGGTCGGAGGGGAGATGAGGATTGGTTCTGAGATCAGGAGGGAGATGGAGATTGGTTCTGGGGTCAGAGGGGAGATGGGGATTGGTTCTGAGATCAGGAGGGAGATGGGGATTGGTTCTGGGGTTAGAGGGAGATGGGGATTGGTTCTGGGGTCAGGAGGGAGATGGGGATTGTTTCTGAGATCAGGAGGGAGATGGGGATTGGTTCTGGAGATAGGAAGGAGATGGAGATTGGGTTTGGGGTTAGAGGGGAGATGGAACTTGGTCTGGAGTCAGAAGTGTGATAGGGATTGTTTCTGGGGTCAGAGAGGAGATGGAGATTGGTTCTGGGGTCAGAAGTGTGATGGGAATTGTTTCTGGGGTCAGAGGGGAGATGGGAATTGTTTCTGGGGTCAGAGGGGAGATGGAGATTGGTTCTGGGGTTAGAGGAAGATGGAGATTGTTTCTGGGGTTGGAGGGGAGATGGACACGAGGAAGCCTGCAGATGCTGGAAACCCAAAGCCACACACAAAACGTTGGAGGAACTCAACAGGTCAGGGAGCATCTCGTGAAATGAGTAAACAGTTGAAGTTTTAGGCTGAGACATCAGTCCAGAGAAGGGTCTTGGTCTGAAACGTTGACTGTTTGCTCTGTGGCATGGATGTTTCCTGCAGCGTCCTGAGTTTCCCAGCTTCCCAGAGCTGGTCAGGAGGTGTCCCAAATTCTGGAAAGGTACATCTTTACCTACCCCCTCTTGGACCATTGCAGTCTGTGTGGGAAGCTGCTTCTGTGATGCTGTTGGGATAAGGGTCACAGTGACGGTGACGGTACGGTCATATATTCCCATGTTGTGACCGTATGTGACTGAGTTGGAACCTGTGGGTGTTGGTGAGGTTGGACAGGCTGGCATTTCAGTCCCTGAAGCGTAGGAGACTAAGCAATGACTTTATAGAGGTGTATAGAACCATGAGGGACACAGAAAGGGTGTAGGGGAGTGAGGGCATGACATTATAGAGGTGTGCAGAACCGTGAGGGACACAGATAGGGTGTAGGGGACTGAGGAGTGACCTTATAGAGGTGTGTAGAGCCATGAGGGACACAGATAGGGTGTAGGGGACTGAGGGGTGACATTATAACCCCTTGGGTAAGAGTGACCATAATATGGTGGAATTCTTCATTAAGATGGAGAGTGACATAGTTAATTCAGAAACAAAGGTTCTGAACTTAAAGAAGGGTAACTTTGAAGGTATGAGACGTGAATTAGCTAAGATAGACTGGCAAATGATACTTAAAGGGTTGATGGTGGATATGCAATGGCAAGCATTTAAAGATCACATGGATGAACTACAACAATTGTTCATCCCAATTTGGCAAAAGAATAAACCAGGGAAGGTATTGCACCCATGGCTGACAAGGGAAATTAGGGATAGTATCAATTCCAAAGAAGAAACATACAAATTAGCCAGAAAAAGCTGCTCACCTGAGGACTGGGGGAAATTCAGAGTTCAGCAGAGGAGAACAAAGGGCTTAATTAGGAAAGGGAAAAATGATTATGAGAGAAAGCTGGCAGGGAACATAAAAACTGACTGTAAAAACTTTTATAGATATGTGAAGAGAAAAAGATTGTTTAAGACAAATGTAGGTCCCTTACAGTCAGAAACAGGTGAATTGATCATGGGGAACAAGGACATGGCAGACCAATTGAATAACTACTTTGGTTCTGTCTTCACGAAGGAGGACATAAATAATCTTCTGGAAATAGTAAGGGACCGAGGGTCTAGTGAGATGGAGGTCTGAGGGAAATACATGTTAGTAGGGAAGTGGTGTTAGGTAAATTGAAGGGATTAAAGGCAGATAAATCCCCAGGGCCAGATGGTCTGCATCCCAGGGTGCTTAAGGAAGTAGCCCAAGAAATAGTGGATGCATTAGTGATAATTTTTCAAAACTCGTTAGATTCTGGATTAGTTCCTGAGGATTGGAGGGTGGCTAATGTAACCCCACTTTTTAAAAAAGGAAGGAAGAGAGAAACCAGGGAATTATAGACCGGTAAGCCTGACATCGGTGGTGGGGAAACTGCTGGAGTCAGTTATCAAAGATGTGATAACAGCACATTTGGAAAGCGGTGAAATCATCGGACAAAGTCAGCATGGATTTGTGAAAGGAAAATCATGTCTGATGAATCTCATAGAATTTTTTGAGGATGTAACTAGTAGAGTGGATAGGGGAGAACCAGTGAATGTGGTATATTTGGATTTTCAAAAGGCTTTTGACAAGGTCCCACACAGGAGATTAGTGTGCAAACTTAAAGCACACGGTATTGGGGGTAAGGTATTGATGTGGATAGAGAATTGGTTGGCAGACAGGAAGCAAAGAGTGGGAATAAACGGGACCTTTTCAAGATGGCAGGCAGTGACTAGTGGGGTACCGCAAGGCTCAGTGCTGGGACCCCAGTTGTTTACAATATATATTAATGACTTAGACGAGGGAATTAAATGCAGCATCTCCAAGTTTGCGGATGACATGAAGCTGGGCGGCAGTGTTAGCTGTGAGGAGGATTCTAACAGGATGCAGGGTGACTTGGATAGGTTAGGTGAGTTGGCAAATTCATGGCAGATGCAATTTATGTGGATAAATGTGAGGTTATCCACTTTGGTGGCAAAAACAGGAAAACAGATTATTATCTGAATGGTGGCCAATTAGGAAAAGGGGAGGTGCAACGAGACCTGGGTGTCATTGTACACCAGTCATTGAAAGTGGGCATGCAGGTACAGCAGGCAGTGAAAAAGGCGAATGGTATGCTGGCATTCATAGCAAGAGGATTCGAGTACAGGAGCAGGGAGGTACTACTGAAGTTGTACAAGGCCTTGGTGAGACCACACCTGGAGTATTGTGTGCAGTTTTGGCCCCCTAATCTGAGGAAAGACATTCTTGCCATAGAGGGAGTACAAAGAAGTTTCACCAGATTGATTCCTGGGATGGCAGGACTTTCATATGATGAAAGACTGGATCGACTAGGCTTATACTCGTTGGAATTTAGAAGATTGAGAGGGGATCTTATTGAAACGTATTAAATTCTAAAGGGATTGGACAGGCTAGATGCAGGAAGATTGTTCCCGATGTTGGGGAAATCCAGAACGAGGGGTCACAGTTTGAGGATAAAGGGGAAGCCTTTTAGGGCCGAGATGAGGAAAAACTTCTTCACCCAGAGAGTGGTGAATCTGTGGAATTCTCTGTCACAGGAAACAGTTGAGGCCGGTTCATTGGCTATATTTAAGAGGGAGATAGATATGGCCCTTGTGGCTACGGGGATCAGGGGGTATGGAGGGAAGGCTGGTACAGGGTTCTGAGTTGGATGATCAGCCATGATCATACTGAATGGCGGTGCAGGCTCAAAGGGCCGAATGGCCTACTCCTGCACCTATTTTCTATGTTTCTATAGAGGTGTGTAGAACTATGAGGGACACAGATAGGGTGTAGGGGACTGAGGGGTGACCTTATCGAGGTGTGTAGAACCATGAGGGACACAAATAGGGTGAAATCCCACAGTCTTTCCCCAGGGTTGGAGAATCACACTCAACAGGAAACAGGTTTAATATGGGATTCGCTTAGATGTGAGTCTTGGCTGGCGTGGACCAGCTAGGCCTTTTTTTCACATGGACAGTGTTGGGTACCTGGAAAGATGTAAATACGATTGAAAGAGTACAGAGAAAATTCACAAGGATGTTGCCGGGTCTGGAGGACCTGAGTTATAAGGAAAGATTGAACAGGTTCGGACTTTATCCTTGGAATTTTAGAAGATTGAGAGGAGACTTGACTGAGGTATACAAAATTGTGAGGGGTATGGATAGGGTAAATGCAAGCAGGCTTTTTCCACTGAGGGTGGTGGGACTACAACCAGAGGTCATGGGTTAAGGGTTATAGGTGCAACGTTTGAGGGGAATACAAGGGGAAGATTCTTCAGTCAGAGGGTGGTGAGAGTGTGGAACGAGCTGCCAGCACAAGTGGTGCATGCGAGTTCGATTTCAATGTTTAAAAGAAGTTTGGATAGGTACCTGGATGGTAGGGGTGTGGAAGGCTATGGTCCTGGTGCAGGTAGACAGCTTCAGCACGGACCTGTTTCTGCACTGTACTTTTCTGTGACTCTGTGAATGTGCTGCCAGGCTGGTGGTGGAGGCAGATACGACAGAGGCAGTTACGAGGCCATTAAACGGGGCGCCAGGACAGTGTCGTGGGCAGCACGCTGCCAATCCAATTCGGGCTGTCGGAGTACGAACCCGGCATCCTCTGTAAGGATCTGTGTGTCTGTAGGGTTCCTCTCACACCTTAAAGATGTACCAGTTAATAGGTTAATTAGTCATTGTAAATTGTACTTTAATTAGGCTGGGGTTAAGCAGGTGGGTTTCTGGGCATCTTGACTCATTAGGCCTTAAGGCCATGTTCTGTATCTCCAAATAAATTAATTGGTTAATTTAGTGTGCGGTGAATGGGGGAATGTGATTTGGTTCAATTCCACACCGTGTCCAGCACAGACATAATGGGCTGAATGGCCTGTACCTGTGCTACACTGTGCACAGCATCCAATATTTCTCTTTTCCTCGCTCCCTCAGGTCCATGTGTGTAAGGGCAGGACAGACTGCAGTTAATATACAGGATAAATAATCTGTAGTTCATATCGAACTCAGGCGGGACTGCTGGGGAGACCATTGACATTAATCAGCTTCAGGTAAAACTGCAGAAATGATTGTGTTCTTCTGAAAAATTCACTTATTCCCAGCGCAATAACAGTCTGAATTCATTCTTTTCCCGCTGCTGTGTGGAGAAGCTGGCTCCCTCTGCAGCAGAGCGCCTTGCCTGGCTCATGTTTGAAGAACAGAAGCAAAATGCTGGAGGAACACAGTAAGAAGCAGGCCCTTTGGCCCATCTAGTCCATGCCATCCCATTATTCTGCTGAGTCCCATTGACTGATATGTGGAACATCGCCCTCCATACACCTCCCATCCATTTGCATCCAAACTTCTCTTAAATGTTGGAATCCAACGCACATCACCAGCTCGTTCCACTCTCTCAGTACCCTCTGGGAGCAGAAGTTCCCTCTCATGTTCCCCGTAAACATTGCACCTTTCACCCTGAAAGGCTGATTTATACTTGTGCGTCGACATGACGCCGTAACCTACGCAAGTGGCCTACGCGCATTGTGAGCATTTATGCCTGTGCGTTGCTGTGTCTGCGTCGCTCTGCAATTCACTCACATCGCGCATGCGCACGCACCTGCCCGCGCAAGGCTTCATGGTCATGGTAGTCTTTCCCGGGGTAAACAAGTTTAAAGCGAGGGTCTTTTTTCGTAAAAGAGAAACGTGTCCTCCATAATTTCGGAGGTCTGTAGGGCTTTATGGAAAGCATTGCAGACAGAGTTCCTTCCCTGCCCTTCAGTCGGTCAATGGGAAGCTATTGCAGCATCGGAGGAAATGCGGTGCTACCAGGCGGACCAATCACAGTTGTTGCGGTCTGTGTTGCCGCGACGCGCAGTTACATTTTGGGAGAGGTGCACGTCCGGCTCTGGCATAGGGATCCGCGTCGGCTCTGCGTAGGGTTTGCGACGACGCAGTACTTACGGCGTCGAGTTGACGCAGAAGTATAAATCAGGCTTAACGCATGACCGTCAGTTGCAGTATACCTCCCCAACCTCAATGGAAGAAGCCTGCTTCCATTTTTACCCTATCTATACCCCTCAGAATTTTGTACACCTCCCCTCACTCTCCCAGGCTGCAGGGAATAACCAGTTCAACCTTTCCCTATGACTTAGGTCTTCCAGACCTGGCAACATCCTTGTAAATTTTCTCTGTACTCTTTCAACCTTATTTACACCTTTCCCTTAAGTTGGTGACCAAAACTGCACACAACACTGCAAATTAGGCCTCGCCAACGTCTTGTACAACTTCATCACAACATCCCAAACCTTTTACTCAGTACATCTCCCTTTATGAAGACCAATGTGCCAGTAGCTCTTCTTGTGGCCCCGGATATGGGCCCAGCACAGGGAAATGGATGGGAATATTGGTTGGCATGGACCAGCTTGGCCGAATGGGCTATTCAGAGGGATCTTGGGGTCCAAGTCCATAGGACACTCAAAGCAGCTGCGCAGGTTGACTCTGTGGTTAAGAAGGCGTATGGTGTATTGGCCTTCATCAACCGTGGAACTGAATTTAGGAACCGAGAGGTAATGTTGCAGCTATATAGGACCCTGGTCAGACCCCACTTGGAGTACTGTGCTCAGTTCTGGTCGCCTCACTACAGGAAGGACGTGGAAACTATAGAAAGGGTGCATAAGACCATAAGACTGTAAGATATAGGAGCAAAGGTAGGCCATTTGGCCCATCGAGTCTACTCCAACATTCAATCATGGGCTGATCCAATTCTTCCAGTCATCCCCACTCCCCTGCTTTCACCCCATACCCTTTGATGCCCTGGCTAATCAAGAACCTATCTATCTCTGCCTTAAATACACCCAATGACTTGGCCTCCACAGCCACTCGTGGCAACAAATTCCACAGATTTACCACCCTCTGACTACAGTAATTTCTCCGCATCTCAGTTCTAAAAGGATGTCACTGTTGCTAAGAAGCCTCATGTGTGGCACCTTGTCAAAGGCCTTCTGAAAATCTAAGTACACCACGTCTACTGCATCTCTTTTGTCTACCCGGCTTGTAATTTCCACAAAGAATTGCAGTAGGTTTGTTTGGCAGGATTTTCCTTTCAGGAAACCATGTTGGCTTTGGCCTATCTTGTCATGTACCTCCAGGTACTCCATAATCTCATCCCTAACAATCGATTCTAACAACTTCCCAACCACTGATGTCAGGCTGACAGGTCTATAGTTTCCTTTCTGCTGCCTCCCACCCTTCTTAAATAGAGGAGTAACATTTGCAATTTTCCCGTCATCTGGTACAACGCCAGAATCTATCGATTCTTGAAAGATCACCTTTAATGCCTCTGCAATCTCTGCAGCTACTTCCTTCAGAACCCGAGGGAGCATTCCCTCAAGTCCAGGAGATTTATTCACCCTCAGACCATTAAGCTTCCTGAGCACCTTCTCAGTCGTAATTTTCACTCCACATACTTCACTTCCCTGACACTCTTGAATGTCTGGTATACTGCAGACATCTTCCACTGTGAAGACTGATGCAAAATACGCATTCAGTTCCTCTGCCATCTCCGCATCTCTCATTACAATATCTCCAGCGTCATTTTCTATTGGTCCTATATTTACCCTCGACTCTCTTTTACCCTTTATATACTTAAAAAAGCTTTCGGTATCTTCTTTGATATTAGTTGCCAGCTTCCTCTCATAATTCATCTTTTCCTTCTGAATGACCTTCTTAGTTTCCTTCTGCAAGTTTTTAAAAGCTTCCCAATCCTCTATCTTCCCACTAGCTCTGTCTTCCTTGTATGCCCTCTCTTTTGCTTTTACTTTGGCTCTGACTTCACTTGTCAGCCACAGCAGTGTCCTTCTTCCCTTTGAAAATTTCTTCTTATTTGGAATATATCTGTCTTGCACTTCCCTCATTTTTCACAGAAACTCCAGCCATTGCTGCTCTGCTGTCCTTCCTACAAATGTTCTTTTCCAGTTGACTTCAGCCAGTTCCCCTCTCATGCCACTGTAATTTCCTTTATTCCACTGAAATACCGACACATTGGATTTTATTTTTTCCCTCTCAAATTTCAAAGTGAACTTGATCATATTGTGATCATTATTCCAATCTGTGCAGAGGGAATTTACAAGGATGTTGCCTGGAATAGGGAGCATGCCTTATGAGAATAGGTTGAGTGAACTTGGCCTTTTCCCCTTGGAGCGACGGAGGATGAGAGGTGACCTGATAGAGGTGTATAAGATGATGAGAGGCATTGATCGTGTGGATAGTCAGAGGCTTTTTCCTAGGGTTGAATGGCTATCACGAGAGGGCACAGTTTTAAGGTGCTTGGAAGTAGGTACAAAGGAGATGTCAGGGGTAATTTTTTTACGCAGACTGGTGAGTGCATGGAATGGGCTGCCAGCAACGGTAGTGGAGGTGAATACGATAGGGACTTTAAGATAGGTACATGGAGCTTAGAAAAATAGAGGGCTGTGGGTAACCCTAGGCAATTTCTAATGTAAGTACATGTTCAGCACATTTCAGCTCTGGGAAAAAACCTCTGACTATCTACACAATCAATGCCTCTCATCATCTTATACACCTCTATCAGGTCGCCTCTCATCCTCCGTCGCTCCAAGGAGAAAAGGCCAAGTTCACTCAACCTATTCTCATAAGGCATGCTCCCCAGTCCAGGCAACATCCTTGTAAATCTCCTCTGTACCCTTTCCATGGTTTCCACGTCCTTCCTGTAGAAGATGCTCTCTTCTCACTCCCACCATCAGGAAGGAGGTACAGGAGCCTCAGGACCCACACCATCAGGTTCAGGAACAGTTATTACCCTAAACCATCAGGCTCATGAACCATCCTGAATACCGTCGCTCACACGAACTCTGAACTGATCCCACAACCTACAGACTCACTTTCAAGATCTCTACAACTTGTGTTTGCAATAATATTTACTTTCTCATTTATTATTGGCATGATTTGTCCTCCTTTTCACTTTGGTGTTTGTCAGTCTTTGTTTATATATATAGAGTTTTGTAAACTCGACCGTGTGTCTTCATTCTCCTGCGAAGGCCCACAAGAAAATAAATCTCAGGGTAGGATATGGCGACATATCGGCTGTTTGAAAAAAAAATTTACTTTGGACTTTTGATTGTTGAAAGAGAAAGAAACACACCTCTACCAGAGGACTTCTATCACAGCTGTCAGGGTTGGTGGGAGAGAATTAATGTGCAGAGGGATCTCAGCTCCCTGAAGCCCGTACCACTGTGAGAGTGGCAACACCAGTAGATGGGGGTGTAAATAAGACAATTTCAAGTTCAAGCTCAAAGTAAATTTATTATCAAAGTACGTGTATGTCGCCATATGTACTTATTGCAATACAGCGAGATGGGCCCTTCAGTCCTTTGAACTGTGTCAGCCAGCAATCGCCCAATTTAACCCTAGCCTAATCGCAGGACGATTTACAATGACCAATTAAATATGGACTGTGGGAAGTTCAGAGTTGGGGCGAGTGAAGTTATCCTGATAGCTCCTGCACAAACTCCATGTAGACAGTGATGGGAATTGAACCCGGGTCACTGGTACTTTAAAGCGTTGTGCTAACCACGACGCTAATCTCTGCCCACTCCTGACAGACAGTGGTGAGAATTGAACCTGGATCACTGTTACTGTAAAGCGTTGTGGCCCTGAGACAACCCTGAGATTAATTGTCTTGCAGAAAGGTTCAAAAGCTTATGAAAGGTTCAAAAATTTACGAGAGGTTTAATAAGCTTATGAAAGGTTCAAAAGCTTATGAAAGGTTCAAAACATTTGATAATGATAGAGATTGAGAAGATTATACGGCTAGCAGGAAAGAGCTTAAGAATGAAATTAGGAGAGTCAGAAGGAGCCATGGGAAGGCCTTGGTGGACAGGATTAAGGAAAACCCCAAGGCATTCTACAAGTATGTGAAGAGCAAGAGGATAAGACGTGAGAGAATAGGACCGATCAAGTGTGACAGTGGAAAAGTGTGTATGGAACCAGAGGAGATAGCAGAGGTACTTAATGAATACTTTGCTTCAGTATTCACTACGGAAAAGGATCTTGACGATTGTAGGGATGACTTGCAGCAGACTGAAAAGCTTGAACATGTAGATATTAAGAAAGAGGATGTGCTGGAGCTTTTGGAAAGCATCAAGTTGGATAAGTCACTGGGACCAGATGAGATGTACCCCAGGCTACTGTGGGAGGCGAGGGAAGAGATTGCTGAGCCTCTGGCGATGATCTTTGAATCATCAATGGGAACGGGAGAGGTTCCAGAGGATTGGAGGGTTGCAGATATTGTTCCTTTATTCAAGAAAGGGAGTAGAGATATCCGAGGAAATTATAGACCAGTGAGTCTTACTTCAGTGGTTGGTAAATTGATGGAGAAGACCTGAGAGGTATGATCTATGAGCATTTGGAGAAGCATGATATGATTAGGAATAGTCAGCATAGCTTTGTCAAAGGCAGGTCATGCTTTACGAGCCTGATTGAATTTTCTGAGGATGTGACTAAACACATTGAAGAAGGAAGAGCAGTAGATGTAGTGTACATGGATTTCAGCAAGGCATTTGATAACGTACCCCATGCAAGGGTTATTGAGAAAGTAGGGAGGCATGGGATCCAAGGGGATCCAGAACTGGCTTGTCCACAGAAGGCAAAGAGTGGTTGACCACGGGTCATATTCTGCATAGAGGTCGGTGACCAGTGTTGTGACTCAGGGATCTGTTCTGGGACCCCTATTCTTTGTGATTTTTATAAATGACCTGGATGAGGAAGTGGAGGAATTGGTTAGTAAGTTTGCTGATGACGCAAAAGTTGGGGGTGTTGTGGATAGTGTGGAGGGCCGTCGGAGGTTACAGCGGGACATTGATAGGATGCAAAACTCCGCTGAGAAGTGGCAGATGGAGTTCAACCCAGATAAGTGTGAGGTGGTTCATTTTAGTAGGTCAAATATGATGACAGAATATAGCATTAATGATAAGGCTCTTGGCAGTGTGGAGGATCAGAGGGGTCTTGGGGTCCGAGTCCATAGGGCACTCAAAGTTGCTACTCAGGTTGACTCTGTGGTTAAGAAGGCATATGGTGCATTGGCCTTCATAAACCATGGGATTGAGTTTAAAAGCCGAGAGGTAATGTCGCAGCTCTATAGGACCCCGGTCAGACCCCACTTGGAGTACTGTGTGCAGTTCTGATCGCCTCACTACAGGAAGGATGTGGAAACCATAGAAAGGGTGCAGAGGAGATTTACAAGGATGTTGCCTGGATTGGGGAGCATGCCTTATAGAATAGGTTGAATGAACTTGGCCTTTTCTCCTTGGAACGATGAAGGATGAGAGGTGACCTGATAGAGGTGTATAAGATGATGAGAGGCATTGATCATGTGGATAGTCAGAGGCTTTTCCCAGGGCTGAAATGGCTAGCACAAGAGGGCACAGTTTTAAGGTGCTTGGAAGTAGGTACAGAGGTGATGTCAGGGGTAAGTTTTTTACGCAGAGTGGTGAGTGTGTGGAATGGGCTGCCGGCAGTGGTGGTGGAGGCGGAAACGACAGGGTCTTTTAAGAGACTCCTGGATGGCTGCATGGAGCTTAGAAAAATAGAGGGCTATGGGTAAGCCTTGGTAGTTCTAAGGTAGGGACATGTTCAGCACAAATTTGTGGGCCGAAGGGCCTGTATTGTGCTGTAGGTTTTCTATGATTCAATGTTTCTATGACATTCACAGTAAATACAAAGAAATGCAATAGAATCAGTGTGCAAATGGCAACAAACTGCGCAAATACAAAAAGACAAGAATAACACCAATAATTATCGACATGAGGTGAAGATTTCTTGAAGGTGAGACTGTAAGTTGAGGGAACAGCTCAGTGATGGGGCGAGGGAAGTTATCTATGCTGGTTTTCTAGCCTGATGGCTGAAGTTTATTGTATTCAGTTGTACACATGTATACAGCTGACAAAACATCGCTTTTCTGGGGAGGCTGCAGAACACAGTACATATAGTCACAGACAGCACATATAGATTTGACCCAGAATACAGCACACTTTTCCTCATCAGTCCTCATCAAGAATAAAGTTAAACGGTCACATTGTAGTTGTATCAAGCATTGGCCCGGCCGCACTTGGAGCATTGTGTGCAGTCCCGTTGTAGGAAGGGTGTGGAGGCTTCAGAGAGAGTGCAGAGGAGGCTGCCTGGATTAGAGGACATGAGCTGTCAGGAGAGTTTGGACAAACTTGCGTTGTTTTCTCTGGAGCGACAGTGGCTGAGGGGAGATCTGATCGAGGTTTATAAGATTATGAGAGGCATTGATAGAATGGGCAGAGACTTAGGGCTCAATGGGGTTACAGAGACAGCATGGGATGCAGGGGTTAGAGGGGGTTACAGAGACAGGAAGGGGTGTAGGGGTTAGAGGGGGTTACAGAGACAGCATGGGATGCAGGGGTTAGAGGGGGTTACAGAGACAGGGAGGGGTGTAGGAGCCGCAGGGGGTTACAGAGACAGGGAGGGATGTAGGGGCTGGAGGGGGTTACAGAGACGGGGAGGGGTGTAGGGGCCGGAGGGGGTTACAGAGACGGGGAGGGGTGTAGGGACTGGAGGGGTTACAGAGACAGGGAGGGGTGTAGGGGCGGAGGGGGTTACAGAGACAGGGAGGGGTGTAGGGGCCGGAGGGGGTTACAGAGACAGGGAGGGGTGTAGGGGCGGAGGGGGTTACAGAGACAGGGAGGGGTGTAGGGGTCAGAGAGGGTTACAGAGACAGGGAGGGGTGTAGGGACTGGAGGGGGTTACAGAGACAGGGAGGGAGTTTAGGGGTCAGAGAGGGTTACAGAGACAGGGAGGGGTGTAGGGGCGGAGGGGGTTACAGAGACAGGGAGGGGTGTAGGGGTCAGAGAGGGTTACAGAGATAGGGAGGGGTGTAGGGACTGGAGGGTGTTACAGAGACAGGGAGGGGTGTAGGGGTCAGAGAGGGTTACAGAGACAGGGAGGGGTGTAGGGGTCAGAGAGGGTTACAGAGATAGGGAGAGGTACAGGGGCTGGGGGGGTTACAGAGACAGGGAGGGAGTTTAGGGGTCAGAGAGGGTTACAGAGATAGGGAGGGGTGTAGGGGCTGGAGGGGGTTACAGAGACAGGGAGGGAGTTTAGGGGTCAGAGAGGGTTACAGAGATAGGGAGGGGTGTAGGGACTGGAGGGTGTTACAGAGACAGGGAGGGAGTTTAGGGGTCAGAGAGGGTTACAGAGACAGGGAGGGGTGTAGGGGTCAGAGAGGGTTACAGAGATAGGGAGGGGTGTAGGGGCTGGAGGGGGTTACAGAGACAGGGAGGGGTGTAGGGACTGGAGGGTGTTACAGAGACAGGGAGGGGTGTAGGGGTCAGAGAGGGTTACAGAGATAGGGAGGGGTGTAGGGGCCGGAGGGGGTTACAGAGACAGGGAGGGGTGTAGGGGCCAGAGGGGGTTACAGAGACAGGGAGGGGTGTAGGGGTCAGAGAGGGTTACAGAGATAGGGAGGGGTGTAGGGACTGGAGGGGGTTACAGGGACAGGGAGGGGTGTAGGGGTCAGAGAGGGTTACAGAGATAGGGAGGGGTGTAGGGGCCAGAGGGGGTTACAGAGACAGGGAGGGGTGTAGGGGCCAGAGGGGGTTACAGAGACAGGGAGGGAGTTTAGGGGTCAGAGAGGGTTACAGAGATAGGGAGGGGTGTAGGGGCCAGAGGGGGTTACAGAGACAGGGAGGGGTGTAGGGGTCAGAGAGGGTTACAGAGACAGGGAGGGAGTTTAGGGGCTGGAGGGTGTTACAGAGACAGGGAGCGGTGTAGGGGCCAGAGGGGGTTACAGAGACAGGGAGGGAGTTTAGGGGCTGGAGGGTGTTACAGAGACAGGGAGGGAGTTTAGGGGTCAGAGAGGGTTACAGAGATAGGGAGGGGTGTAGGGGCCAGAGGGGGTTACAGAGACGGGGAGGGGTGTAGGGGCTGGAGGGGGTTACAGAGACAGGGAGGGGTGTAGGGGCTGGAGGGGGTTACAGAGACAGGGAGGGAGTTTAGGGGTCAGAGAGGGTTACAGAGACAGGGAGGGGTGTAGGGGACTGGAGGGTGTTACAGAGACAGGGAGGGAGTTTAGGGGTCAGAGAGGGTTACAGAGACAGGGAGCGGTGTAGGGGCTGGAGGGTGTTACAGAGACAGGGAGGGGTGTAGGGGACTGGAGGGTGTTACAGAGACGGGGAGGGGTGTAGGGGCCGGAGGGGGTTACAGAGACGGGGAGGGGTGTAGGGGCTGGAGGGGGTTACAGAGACAGGGAGGGGTGTAGGGGACTGGAGGGGGTTACAGAGACAGGGAGGGGTGTAGGGGCTGGAGGGGGTTACAGAGACAGGGAGGGGTGTAGGGACTGGAGGGGTTACAGAGACGGGGAGGGGTGTAGGGGCTGGAGGGTGTTACAGAGACAGGGAGGGAGTTTAGGGGTCAGAGAGGGTTACAGAGACAGGGATCGGTGTAGGGGCTGGAGGGTGTTACAGAGACAGGGAGGGGTGTAGGGGACTGGAGGGTGTTACAGAGACAGGGAGGGGTGTAGGGACTGGAGGGGGTTACAGAGACAGGGAGCGGTGTAGGGGTCAGAGAGGGTTACAGAGACAGGGAGCGGTGTAGGGGCTGGAGGGTGTTACAGAGACAGGGAGGGGTGTAGGGGCTGGAGGGTGTTACAGAGATAGGGAGGGGTGTAGGGGACTGGAGGGTGTTACAGAGACAGGGAGGGGTGTAGGGGCTGGAGGGGGTTACAGAGACAGGGAGCGGTGTAGGGGTCAGAGAGGGTTACAGAGACAGGGAGGGGTGTAGGGACTGGAGGGGGTTACAGAGACAGGGAGCGGTGTAGGGGTCAGAGAGGGTTACAGAGACAGGGAGCGGTGTAGGGGCTGGAGGGGGTTACAGAGACAGGGAGGGGTGTAGGGGCTGGAGGGTGTTACAGAGATAGGGAGGGGTGTAGGGGACTGGAGGGTGTTACAGAGACAGGGAGGGGTGTAGGGGCTGGAGGGGGTTACAGAGACAGGGAGCGGTGTAGGGGTCAGAGAGGGTTACAGAGACAGGGAGGGGTGTAGGGGCTGGAGGGGGTTACAGAGACAGGGAGGGGTGTAGGGGTCAGAGAGGGTTACAGAGACAGGGAGGGGTGTAGGGGCTGGAGGGTGTTACAGAGATAGGGAGGGGTGTAGGGGCTGGAGGGTGTTACAGAGATAGGGAGGGGTGTAGGGGTCAGAGAGGGTTACAGAGACAGGGAGGGGTGTAGGGGCTGGAGGGTGTTACAGAGATAGGGAGGGGTGTAGGGGTCAGAGAGGGTTACAGAGACAGGGAGGGGTGTAGGGGCTGGAGGGTGTTACAGAGATAGGGAGGGGTGTAGGGGCTGGAGGGTGTTACAGAGACAGGGAGGGGTGTAGGGGCTGGAGGGTGTTACAGAGATAGGGAGGGGTGTAGGGGACTGGAGGGTGTTACAGAGACAGGGAGGGGTGTAGGGGTCAGAGAGGGTTACAGAGACAGGGAGGGGTGTAGGGACTGGAGGGGGTTACAGAGATAGGGAGGGGTGTAGGGGTCAGAGAGGGTTACAGAGACAGGGAGGGATGTAGGGGTCAGAGAGGGTTACAGAGACAGGGAGGGGTGTAGGGGCTGGAGGGTGTTACAGAGATAGGGAGGGGTGTAGGGGCTGGAGGGTGTTACAGAGACAGGGAGGGGTGTAGGGGCTGGAGGGTGTTACAGAGATAGGGAGGGGTGTAGGGACTGGAGGGTGTTACAGAGACAGGGAGGGGTGTAGGGGTCAGAGAGGGTTACAGAGACAGGGAGGGGTGTAGGGACTGGAGGGGGTTACAGAGACAGGGAGGGGTGTAGGGGTCAGAGAGGGTTACAGAGACAGGGAGGGATGTAGGGGTCAGAGAGGGTTACAGAGACAGGGAGGGGTGTAGGGACTGGAGGGGGTTACAGAGACAGGGAGGGGTGTAGGGGTCAGAGAGGGTTACAGAGACAGGGAGTGGTGTAGGGGCTGGAGGGGGTTACAGAGACAGGGAGGGGTGTAGGGACTGGAGGGTGTTACAGAGACAGGGAGGGGTGTAGGGACTGGAGGGTGTTACAGAGACAGGGAGGGGTGTAGGGGCCGGAGGGGGTTACAGAGACAGGGAGGGGTGTAGGGACTGGAGGGTGTTACAGAGACAGGGAGGGGTGTAGGGACTGGAGGGTGTTACAGAGACAGGGAGGGGTGTAGGGACTGGAGGGTGTTACAGAGACAGGGAGGGGTGTAGGGGACTGGAGGGGGTTACAGAGACAGGGAGGGGTGTAGGGGTCAGAGAGGGTTACAGAGACAGGGAGCGGTGTAGGGGCGGAGGGGGTTACAGAGACAGGGAGGGGTGTAGGGGCTGGAGGGTGTTACAGAGACAGGGAGGGGTGTAGGGGCTGGAGGGTGTTACAGAGACAGGGAGGGAGTTTAGGGGTCAGAGAGGGTTACAGAGATAGGGAGGGGTGTAGGGGTCAGAGAGGGTTACAGAGACAGGGAGCGGTGTAGGGGTCAGAGAGGGTTACAGAGACAGGGAGGGGTGTAGGGGTCAGAGAGGGTTACAGAGACAGGGAGGGGTGTAGGGACTGGAGGGGGTTACAGAGACAGGGAGGGGTGTAGGGACTGGAGGGGGTTACAGAGACAGGGAGGGGTGTAGGGACTGGAGGGGGTTACAGAGACAGGGAGGGGTGTAGGGACTGGAGGGGGTTACAGAGACGGGGAGGGGTGTAGGGGTCAGAGAGGGTTACAGAGACAGGGAGGGGTGTAGGGGTCAGAGAGGGTTACAGAGACAGGGAGGGGTGTAGGGACTGGAGGGGGTTACAGAGACAGGGAGGGGTGTAGGGACTGGAGGGGGTTACAGAGACAGGGAGGGGTGTAGGGACTGGAGGGGGTTACAGAGACAGGGAGGGGTGTAGGGACTGGAGGGGGTTACAGAGACAGGGAGGGGTGTAGGGACTGGAGGGGGTTACAGAGTCAGGGAGGGGTGTAGGGGCCAGAGGGGGTTACAGAGACAGGGAGGGGTGTAGGGGCCGGAGGGGGTTACAGAGACAGGGAGGGGTGTAGGGACTGGAGGGGGTTACAGAGACAGGGAGGGGTGTAGGGACTGGAGGGGGTTACAGAGACAGGGAGGGGTGTAGGGACTGGAGGGGGTTACAGAGTCAGGGAGGGGTGTAGGGGCCAGAGGGGGTTACAGAGACAGGGAGGGGTGTAGGGACTGGAGGATGTTACAGGACAGAGGTTGAAATATCAAATACTGGCTGGCACACACAAAATGCTGGAGGAACTGGACAAGTCAGGCAGCACCTATGGAGAGGAATAAAGATCTGACGTTTCAGGCCAAGGCTCTTCATCAGGACGCATGTCTCCCCGTCTCTGTAACCTCCTCTGGTCTCTATATCCTACCTATCTCTGTAAACTCAGCAGTCTCCTCCGTATCCAGCCTTTTGATCGCAATGCTTCCCACATCTCCAGCATGGTGCCCATCCCTTCAGCTGCTTGGGCCTGAGCTCTGGAATCGTCTCCGTCAACCCGGTTCCCCTTCTGTAACCCTCCGTCTGTGACTGAGCTGTGGGGGACCTGCCCAGTGTCTCCCATAGGGCCTCGGCTTCAGAGGTGGCTGGATCACTCTCCCTTGAGGGGCTGATCGCTCTCCCAGGAGAGGCTGACCATCGTCCTGCGAGGGGCTGATCACTCTCACATGACGGGCTACGAATGCTTTGAAGATGCTAAATAAATGCCCGGGATTGTTGCTGGAAGCAACAACGTTGTTTAAGTATTAAGGCAGACTGCTTCACCTTTGATTCAAGTTCACCAATTAATGCTGATTTGGCAAAAGGTTCGCGCAGAGGGACCTGGACCAGTTGGAAATAGAGAGAGGCAGCGATTCCAATTAGCTCTCACAGCCAGCAGACAGATCCAGGTCTCTGGAATGCTGAAGTCTGAGGAAATTCAGATAGGAGCGAGCTAATAGGCGAGAGAGAGAGAGAGAGAGAGAGCATCATTGGGAAAAAATCAGGCTCCCCTGGAACTGACAGTCAGAGTGAGTGTGCATGGCTTTGGTGAAAGAGCCTTCACAGCAGATGTAGTTCAGGAGACGGGAACTGACCCCCGTGAGCAGTGATTCTCATGTCAGAGGGTTCCAATTCCAGACCACCTTGGGCCCCTACACACCAAACCAACTCTGTAACCCCCTCCAGCCCCTATACACCTCACCTTCTCAGTAACCCCCTGCAACCCCTACACTCCTCTCCGTCTCTGTAACCCACTCCGGCCCCTACACCCCTCCCTGTCTCTATAACCCCCTCCGGCCCCTACAACCCTCCCTGTCTCTGTAACCCCCTCCGGCCCCTACACCCCTTCCTGTCTCTGTAACCCCCTCCAGCCCCTACACCCCTTCCTGTCTCTGTAACCCCCTCCAGCCCCTACACACCTCCCTGTCTCTGTAACCCCCTCTGGCCCCTACACCCCTCCCTGTCTCTGTAACACCCTCCAGCCCCTACACCCCTCCCTGTCTCTGTAACCGCTCTGGTACTGGGTGGGGGTTTCAGTGTCTATATCACTCACTCACTGGGATGGACAAGAGTCAATGGACATGTCTGATCACAGTCTGGGTCTGTAGCTGATGAAACATCTCAGGAAGAATCCACTCAGCTTTGGGATCAGGGAGTCACTGGCCAGCCCTAGCTCACCCCTAACTAACCCTTGAGGATGTGGGGTGAGCTGTCCCATTGAATCATTTCAGTCCGTGTGGGGAAGGTGTGGGCAAGGTGCTGTAGAGGAGAGAGTCCCAGGTGCTCTCCAAGGTGCTGTAGAGGAGAGAGTTTCAGGTGCTCTCCAAGGTGCTGTAGAGGAGAGCGTCCCAGGTGCTCTCCAAGGTGCTGTTGGGGAGGGAGTTCCAGGGTTTGGACACAGTGAAAGAATGGCAATATTGGACTTACTGATTTCAAATAGATATTGCATTACTATTGTCCCATGCGAGTCTTGCATACTGTTCATACAGATCAGATCATTACACAGTGTATTGAGGTAAACAAAGGTAAAACGATAACAGAATGCAGAATAGAGTGTTACAGTTATAGAAAATGTGCAGTGCAGGCAGACAGTAAGGTGGAAGGTCATAATGAGGTCAAGAATCCATCTCAGCTACTAGAGAGCTATTCAAGAGTCTGATAACAGTGGGGAAGGAGGTATCCCAGAGTCTGGTGGGACGTGCTTTCAGGCTTTTGTATCTTCTGCCAGATGGGGATGGGGTGGTGAGAGGTATGTCTGGGGTGAGTGGTGGTTTTTGATTATCCTGTTTTACTGAGGCAGTGAGAAGTGCAGACAGAGTCCGTGTTGGGGAGGCTGGTTTCCATGATGTGCTGAGCTGTGTTCACAACTCCCTGTGGTTTCTTGCGGTCATGGGCAGAGCCGATGCTGTTCTGAGCCGGGACGTGTCCGGACAGGATGCTTTCTGTGGTGCAGCAATAAAAAATGGTGAGGGTCAGGGGACATGGAAAATTTCTTTAGCCTCCTGAGGAGGTGGAGATGTTGTTGGTGACATCAACATGGTTGGACCAGGACAGCCTATTGATAATATCGGAACCTATAGGAAGTTGAAATTTTCTACCCTCTTGATCTTAACACCGTTACAGACAACACAATACCACAAAATATCAAACCAGCTACACCACAAAGGACTGAATATTTTCAGTCAAACACGTGATTATACAAACAAATAAACTTGCCAAAAGAAATTAAACTTCATGAAAAATGACAGCTTAGACTTTAATTGAACAGTAGTGAGAAGGACATTCCTGGAGAGACTGTAGAAACCAGAGGTTCTGCAGATGTTGGAAATCCAGAGCAACACACACGCAAACTGCTGGAGGAACTCGGCAGGTCAGTCAGGAATAAACTGTCGATGGTTTGGGCCAGGACTCCCCACATCGACAAGTTATTAGGATGGACAGAACAATGTTAGATGGAGCAAAATCCTGACAAATACAGCACGATGCATTTTGCTCAGAATCAGAATCAGGTTTAATATCACTGGCATATGTCATGAAATTTGTTGTTTTGTGGCAGCTGTACAGTAAAATACATACAATATAAATTGTGATAGGAAATATATAAAATGTTGAATAAGTATGGTATAAATATTGAATGGTGCTGCATCGGCAAGTTTGCGGCACTTGGAGGTTCATGGCAGGGAGAGTTTCTCCCTTCTGCCACCTGCATGAAATAATGAGGCTATCAAGACTTTGAGACCTTTTTTTTACCGTGCCCATGGTCTGCTCTTTATCAAATTATGGTACTGCTTTGCACTGTTGTAACTATATGTTATAATTATGTGGTTTTGTAAGCTTTATTCTTGGTTTGTCCTGTGTTTTTCTTGTGATATCATTTCTGGAGGAACATT
The DNA here is from genome assembly GCF_963921235.1 of Mobula hypostoma. Classification (NCBI taxonomy): domain Eukaryota; kingdom Metazoa; phylum Chordata; class Chondrichthyes; order Myliobatiformes; family Myliobatidae; genus Mobula; species Mobula hypostoma. The sequence goes on along the minus strand of NC_086126.1, from coordinate 1,204,519 downwards.
GTATAATTTTTTTAACGCATGCATTTCTAAATGATAATAAACGAGGACTGAGTGTCCTCATAATCTAATCTAATCTAAGTAATGCAAAAAGGGAGCAAAAATAGTGAGGTTGTGTTCATGGGTTCATGGACTGTGCATGAATATGACTGCAGAGGAGAAGAAACTGTGCCTAAAACATTGAGTGTGTGTCTTCAGGCTCCTGTACCTCCTCCCTGATGGTAGTGATGAGAAGAGGGCATGTTCTGATCGATGGGGGTTCTTAATGATGGATGCAAACTCCTTGAGGCATTTCCTTTTGAGGATAGAAAGGTAGGAAAGCTGGTGCCCGTGATGGAGCTGGCCACTTCTACAACTTTCTGCAACTTTTTTCTGATCCTGTGCACTGGCCCCTCCGTACCAGATGGTGAAGCGAGCAGTCAGAATTATCTCCAAGGTACATTTGAAGAAATTTGAGCAACACGCATAAAAGTTGCTGGTGAACGCAGCAGGCCAGGCAGCATCTCTAGGAAGAGGTGCAGTCGACGTTTCAGGCCGAGACCCTTCGTCATTTGCTTGGGTCTTCGTGACATCCTAAATCTCCTCAAACTCCTGATGATGTATAGCCATTGTCGTGCCTCCTTTATAACTGCATCCATATGCTGGGCCCGGGATAGATCCTCAGAAACATTAACCTCCAAGGACTTGAGTATAAAAGCAGGAGACAGATGCTCATTGGTGAACTCCGTGAAATACTGAGGAACAGAGAGACCTTGCTGAAGTCTGCAGGTGGGGAAGAAGACACTGAAATGTTGCTCTCAGTCCTGATGAAGGGTCACAGTCCAAAATGTTGATCTTTATTCCTCTCTATAGTTGCTGCCTGACCTGCTGAGTTCCTCCAGCATTTTGTGTGTGTTGCTTTGAATTTCCAGCATCTGTAGTATCTCTTGAGTTAATATTAAATATAAGAGCAGTCCAAATTTCAAGGTACGCAATATGTCACCATATACAACCTTGAGATCTATTTTCTTGTGGGCATTCAAAGAAACACAATAGATCATAGAAAGAAAAAAATCAATAATAATAACAATAAATATCGAGAACATGAGATGAAGAGTCCTTGAAAGAGAGTTCATAAGTTGTGGGAACATTTTAATGATGGGGCAAGTGAAGTTGAATGAAGTTATTCCGTCTGCTTCAAGAGCCTGGTGGTCGAGGGGTAATAACTGTTCCTGACCTGGTGGTGTGGGACCTGAGGTTCCTGTGCCTTCTTCCTGATGGTTGAGGGGTAATAACTGTTCCTGAACCTGGTGGTGAGGGTCCTGAGGCTCCTGTGCCTTCTTCCTGATGGTTGAGGGGTAATAACTGTTCCTGAACCTGGTGGTGTGGGTCCTGAGGCTCCTGTATCTCCTTCCTGATGGCAGCAGCGAGAAGAGAGCCTGGCCTGGGTGATGGGGCTTCCTGATGATGGATGCTGCTTTCCTGTGACAGTGTATCATGTAGATGTGCTCAACAGTGCGGAGGGCTTTACCCTGGTGAACTGAGCCTTAGTGCTACACTAACTGTTATACTACTGTCTCAACAATGATCTAATTCATAGCAGGTAATAAATCCCTAAATGGGTAGGAATATTTAATATAAAAATAATAATTCCTTGCACCATGCTTTTTTGAGTCAGGCAAGATTAAGTATTTAAGATCTGAACTGTAAATAATTCAGTCTACGGTATTCTAAAAAATTGAATTCTTTGCTGTGTTAGAGATTCTTGTGCTTGTTTTCAAATCCCTCTCTGGCCTTGCACCTAATCTCCCTACCAGCTGACAAGCTCTCAGAATCTCTCCCCCAGTTTAATCCCTCCCCACCCCTCCTGGGCCCTGAGCTCTGAAACCTCTTCCCTCAATCTTGCCTTGTTGGTTGGCAGAAGTGGGACATGGAAAATGGGCCCTTCGGCCCACGATGTCTGTACTGAGCACAATGCAAAGCTTTTCTGTCTGTTCCTCTGTTCCCCGCACATTCACATGTCTAACAGACACTGTCGTGTCTGCCGCCATCACCACCCCTGACAGCACATCCGATGAATGCTGTCTCACTATTCTGCTTTGTTTTGTCCTTACTGTGTTCTCAGGATCAGAATCAGGGTACAGCAATCAGTATGCCATGAAAATTGTACATTTATTATCAAAGTATATAGCAGTATACAACCCTGCTTTGTGGCTGCAGTACACTGCAATGCATAAAAATAAACGATAAATTTTTATTTTTTTTATTTTAGATTATGAGAACATTCAGTCCTCGTTTATTGTCATTTAGAAATGCATGCATGCATTAAGAAATGATACAATGTTCCTCTGGAGTGATGTCACAGAAAAACAGGACACACCAATGACTAACACTGACAGAACCACATAATTATAACATATAGTTTCAGCAGAGCAAAGCAATACCATAATTTGAAGAAGTACAGACCATGGGCACAGTAAAAAAAAGTCTCAAAGTCCCCGAGTCGATCGACTCCCGAGTCCCCGATAGCAGGCGGCAAAAGGGAGAAACTCCCTGCCATAAACCTCCAGGCACCGACAACTTGCTGATGCCTTGGAAGCAGCCGACCCCAGCCGACAATGAGTCCGTCCATCCGAAAACTTCGAGCTTCCGACCAGCCTCTCCGATACAGCCTCCCGAGCACCTTCGACCTCTCCCTGGCCACTGAAACACGCAAAGCCAAGGATTTCGGGGCCTTCGGCTCCGGAGATTCTGGTTACCACACAGTAGCAGCGGCAGCGAAGTGGACATTTCAGAAGTTTTCCAGATGTTCCTCCGTACTCTCACGTCCATCTCCATCAAATCAGAGTTGTGCACAGTCCCCTACTTGACAGATAACAGATATTCATCATTGAAGTGGCCGCGCACACTGCCGCTGGGCCGCCATCTTCTCCCCCCTCCCGGGAGGTTTTACAAACTTATTTTACAATAAGAAATAAATTTTCAAAATAAGTAGTGCTAAAAGAGAGCAAAAAAAAAATTGAGGTCATGTTCATGGGTTCAATGTCCATTCAGAAATTGGACGGCAGAGGGGAAGAAGCTGTTCCTGAATCATTGAGTGTGTGTCTTCAGGCTCCTGTACCTCCTCCCTGATGGTAGCAATGGGAAGAGGGCATGTCCTGGGTGATGGGGGACCTTAACGATGAATGGCAGCTTCTGAGGAATTGCCTTTTGAAGGTGCCCTGGATGCTGGGGAGGCTCGTACCCATGATGGAGCTGACTGAGTTTACATCTACATGTTCTTCTTGGTTTTGTAAGTATTGCGTTGAAGTGCTGTCACAAAACCACACAGTTTATGACATATGTCAGCGATATTAAAGCTGTTTTCGATTCCAAGCACCCACGACTCTGTGTAACATCTTACCCCACACATCTCCTTTCAACTTTCCCCCTCTCACCTTAAACATATATCCAAAAGTATCTGAAACTTTGACCTTGGGGGGAGAAAACTGACTGTCTACTCTTATCTATGGCTCTGACAACCTTATAAACCTCAATCAGATCTTCTCCTTAGCCTCCATCACTCCAGAGAGACAACCCCAGTTTATCCAGCCTCTCGTTGCAGGTCACGCTCTCTAATCCAGGCAGCATCCTGGAGGACCTCATCTGCACCCTCTCCAAAGCCCCGACATCCTCCCTGTAACAGGGTGGCCAACAGTCAATGAACCATTTACATCCATCCTGCCTTCTCATCATAAAACTCCAGTATTGAACATTTCAAAGTATATTCGATTATCAATATACATATATCTCACATACACAACCCTGAGAATCATTTTCCTGCAGGCATACTCAGCAAATCTATAGAATAGTAACTCTTACCAGAATCAATGAAAGATCAACCGGAGTGCAGAAGACAACAAACTGTGGAAATGCAAATATCAATAAATAGCAATAAATAATGAGAACAGGAGATAATGAGATAAAAAGTCCTTAACATGAGATCACTGGCTGTGGGAACATCTCAATGGACGGGTAAGTGAGTGTAGTTATCCCCTTTCGTTCAAGAGCCTGATGGTTGAGGGGTAGTGACTGTTCTTGAATCTGGTGGTGCGAGTCCTGAGGCTCCTGGACCTTCTACCTGATGACAGCAGTGAGAAGAGAGCCTGGCCTGGGTGGTGGGAATCTCTGGTGATGGATGCTGCTTTCCTGCGACAGCGTTTCATGTTGACGTACTCAGTGGTTTGGAGGGCTTTCTTCCTGGGTAAAAGACTCTGACTATCTACTCTCTCTCTCTCTCTCTGCCTCTCACAAATTTATCAGTTCCCTCCTTAGCCCCTGCCATTCCAGACAAGACAATCCAAGTTTGGTCAGCCTCTATTTCTTTGCCCGGCAAAGTACAGTTTCTCATCTGAGGTTGTTGTTTGGATTGGATTTAGGGAGCAGACAAGATGCTTCCTGACTGCAAGACAACGGCTCACTAATCCTGAAAGTACACAGCTGTGCAAGGTTACCTGTCACTCTGGCTTCTTAGCAACCAGCCGAAAGGGAGAGTACCTGGAGATCTGGAGGGAAAGGCGAGAGTTCAGGCGGAGGAACGTGAGGGAGGGTTGATTAACCCATTCCTTAGGAGACAGGCAGGTGCAAAGGGACTTGAGAGGTCCTCATGTAGGATTCCCAAAGGTTAACTTGCAAGATGAATTGGCGGTGAAAAAGCAAATGCAATGTTAGCATTCATTTCGAGAGGAGCAGAATATTATCCCAGATGAAGGATCTCAGACTGAAGCATCGATTGCTTATTCATTTCCATAGATGCTGCTGAAGTTTTTCCAACGGCGTGTGTGCATGTATATGTGCAAATGCGTGTGTGTGTGTGTGTGTGTGTGTGTGTGTGTGTGTGTGTGTGTTACCCTGGATTTACAGTGTCTGCACAATCTCTTGTGTTAAGACTATAAAAGCAAGGCTGTAATGCTGAGGCTTTATAAGGCATTGGTTAGACCGCACTAGGAGTATTGTGAGCAGTTTTGGCCTCTTATCTAAGAAAGGATGTGCTGACATTGGAGAGGGTTCTGATGGGTTCACGAGAATGATTCCATGTATGAAAGGGTTAATGTATGAGGAGCATTTGATGGCTCTGGGTCTGTACTCACTGGAGTTTAGAAGAATGAGGGAAGAATGAAAGGTCTTGATATAATGAAAGTAGAGTGGATGTTCCCTACAGTGGGGGAGTCTAGGACCAGAGAACACAGATAGAGTGGATGTGGAGAGGATGTTTCCTATAGTGGGGGAGTCTAGGACCAGAGGACACAGATAGAGTGGATGTGGAGAGGATGTTTCCTGTAGTGGGGGAGTCTAGGACCAGAGGACACAGATAGAGTGGACGTGGAGAGGATGTTTCCTATAGTGAGGGAGTCTAGGACCAGAGGACACAGATAGAGTGGATGTGGAGAGGATGTTTCCTGTAGTGGGGGATTCTAGGACCAGAGGACACAGATAGAGTGGACGTGGAGAGGATGTTTCCTATAGTGGGGGAGTCTAGGACCAGAGGACACAGATAGAGTGGATGTGGAGAGGATGTTTCCTGTAGTGGGGGAGTCTAGGACCAGAGGACACAGATAGAGTGAATAGGGTAAAAGTCAGAAAAAGGAGTTGAGGAAGGGAGTACAAACCTGAGGTGTTTTCTCTGGGCCATTGAAAATGTAGGGATACTTGGTTTATAAAATTCTGAGGAGCAGGCCCTATCTAAAATTTAAAAATTTTGGATTGGGTAAACAGTGTCTTTTCCCAGGGTTGAAATATCAAATACCAGTGGTCATGCATTTAAGGTGAGCAGGAGACAGGGTACGTTTAAAGCAGATGTGTGGGGCAAGTTATTTTACTGAGAGAGTGGTGGGTGTGTGGAATGAGCTGCCAGGGGTGGGGGTGGAGGCGGATATGATAGAGGTGTTTGAGAGTCTGTTAGACAGACACATGAATGTTCAGGGAATGATGGGATATGGTCCATGTGCAGGGAATGATGGGATATGGACCATGTGTAGGCAGAAGGGATTTAGTTTATTTCAGCATTGTGTTCAGCACAGACATGATGGGCCAAATGGCCTGTTACTGTGCTGTACTGTTCTATGTTGTATGTTAGAGCACAGAGCTTACAACGTAGAACAATACAGCGCGGTACAAGCACTTCAACCGATGATGTTGTGCTGACCTTTAAGCTACTCCAAGTTCAATCGGGTCCTCCTGGTTAGCTCTCCATTTCTCTCTCACCCATGTGACTATCTGACAGTTTTGTAAATGTCTGTAATGTATCTACTCCTATTGAATTTATGCCCTTTTCTTTGTTTATCTATGCATAATTCATTTGTAGATTAAATTCTAATTTGCCTAGGTTATTGTGTGTTTTGTTTGGAGAAACGTTGTCTCATTTGACGGTGTAAATATGTATAGTTAAATGACAACAGACTTGCCTTGACTTGACTTTGGACGGTGCTAGGAAACTGGAGCATGCAGAGTCGCCCCACGTGGTCACAGGAACACATGCAAACTCCTTACTGCCAGCGACGGTAACCGAACCTCACTCGCAGTTTCTGCAAAGCGTTCCGCTGGACTCCTCGTTTGATGTTTGATAGTCTATGGCTTGCTTTTTGCTGTCTGTGCAAGTTGTTCTTATTTTGCATGTTGGGCATTTGCGTTTTCTTGAACGGGGTCGAAGGTGTTTCTCTGTTTTGTGGCTGTCTGCGGGAGGGCGAATTTCAGAGTTGCATTCTATATCCGTACTTTGGTAATACAGCTACTTTGAAAGTACAGTAACTGCTCAGCTTCCTGCTGCTTCACTGAAGGGGGGGGAGCATTTGATATCAAGAGCAGTCCTATCAGCATCTCTGCCCAGTGATTAACCGTTAAACCGCTGTGAGGAGCCTCGCCTGCCACCTCTTGGACAGGAGACATGAGGAGACAGCTCTGTAAGCTGGGCTAAGTTCAAAGAGATATTGATCGGACAATCCTGTACAAACAAATTTATATGTGCTGTCGTTCACTTTGAACCCTTCGAAAGGACAGAAGAGATTAGCAGTGAAAGGTGCTAAGTGTTGAACGTGCAGAGACCTGCATGTGAATAAATAGCCAGAGTTAGATCTATTATCATGGATATGGGTTCTGTTCTGCAGCAGCAAGGCTTGAAGACATTGTGCTATCAGTTACAATAACTAATATCAAAAATATGAACATTCAGTACAAAAGGAGAGCAAATATAGTGACATAATGTTCACGAGTTCATGGACCAGTCAGAAATCTGATGCAGGGAGGAAGAATGCTGCACAGGATCAAAATAAGCTGCAGAGAGTTGTAAACTCAGCCCCAGCATGGGCACCGGCCTCCCCAGCACCCAGAACATCTTCAAGGAGCGATGCATCAAAAAGGGGGCATCCATTATAAGGACCCCATCACCCAGGTCATGCCCTCTTCTCATTGCTACCATCAGGGAGGAGGTACAGGAGCCTGAAGACACACACTCAATGATTCAGGAACAGCTTCTTCCCCTCTGCCATCAGATTTCTGAATGGACATTGAACCCATGAACACTACCTCACTACTTACTTAATTTAACATTTTAAATATAAATATATATATATATATAGGCGTGTGGCCAAGTGGTTAAGGCATTCGTCTAGTGATCTGAAGGTCGTGGGTTCGAGCCTCAACTGAGGCAACATGTTGTGTCCTTGAACAAGGCACTTAACCACACATTGCTCTGTGACGACACCAGTGCCAAGCTGTATGGGTCCTAATGTCCTTCCCTTGGACAACATCGGTGTCGTGGAGAGGGGAGACTTGCAGCATGGGCACCTGCTGGTCTTCCATACAACCTTCCCAGGCTTGCACCCTGGAAACCTTCCAAGGCGCAAATCCATGGTCTCACGAGACTAACGGATGCCTAATATATATATTTACTGTAATTTATAGTTTTCTGTTCTGTATTACAATGTACTGCTGTTGCACAACAACAAGTTTCATGGCATATGCCAGTGATATTCAACCTGATTCGGATTCTGGGAAGCTGTTCCTGAATCGTTGAGTGTGTGTCTTCAGGCTCCTGAACCTCCTCCCTGATGGTAGCAATGAGAAGAGGGCATGTCCTGGGTGATGGGACCTTAATGATGGAGACTACCTTTTTGAGGCATTCCCTGATGAGGATGTCCTCTGGTGGGGAGGTTAGTACCCATGATGGAACTGGCTGAGTTTACAAATCTCTGCAGCTTTTTCCGATCCTGTGCACTGGCCCCTCCATACCAGACGGTGAGGCAGCCAGTCAGAATGCTCTTCGCAGCATATCTATAGTAAACTGCCAGACTCTTTGGTGATACTCCTTATAATCATAAAAATCCTCTGGGTGGGTTTCGAAAATGGTCGGAAGTCCAGGGTAACACCAGCAGTCCCTTGGAGACCGGGCACAGTGGATGAGGTGTTGTGGGAGGACTGCAGCCAGTGTAGCTGGACCTCGTCGGGGTGAGGGAAGATGACTACGACCAGTGCGGTTTTGTTGAAAGAAAAACAAAAAAGAGAGAGGGGGAAGAGTAGGATGTGAGGATGATTAGAACTCAGACAGAGAAAGATGAGGAAGGAGGGAGAGAGAGGCAGTTGTGAGGGAGAGGCACTTTGGAAGGGTGTGGAGGTCTGGGAGGGTGATATTGAATGGAGGAGTGGATGTTTGGATAAGGGCATTTGGGAAAGGAGGACTGTGTGAGGAGGTTTGGGAGGGAGAGGAGATTTAGGAGAGGCAGATGTGATGAGGAGGTTTGGGAGGGAGAAGAGGTTTTGAAGAAGTCTGTGAGGAAGTGGAGGTTTGGGATATCGAGCAGAGGAGATCTGGGAAGGAGATGAAGTTTAGGAGAGGAGGATTGGGAGGGAGTGGATGTTTGGGAGGGAGGAGGTTTAGGAGAGGAGGATTGGATGAGGAGGTTTGGGAGGGAGAGGATATTTAGGAGGGGAGGTTTTGAAGGGAGAGAAGATTTGTAAGGGAGAGGAGCCCTGGGAGGGAGAGGTGATTCAGGAGAGTGGGTTTTGGAGGGAGAGGAGATTTGTAAAGGAGAGGATGTTTGAGAAGGTGACAATGTGGAGCAGAGTAGATTTGGGAAGGATGTAAGTTTTAGGAGAGATTTGGGAGAGGAGGATTGTGTGAGGAGGTCTGGGAGGGAAAGGAGGTTTGGAAGGGAGCAGAGGTTTGAGAGGGACAGGAGGTTTCAGAGAAAGATGAGATTTAAGAGGGAAATGAGATTTGAAAGGCAGAGGAGGTTTGGGAGGGAGAGGAGATCTGAGAGTGAGAGGTTTGAGGCAGAGGGGAGATCTGGGAGGGAGAGGTTTGAGTGAGTTATGAGGTTAGAGATGGACGGGAGGTTTGGGAGGGAGAGGTTTGAGAGGGAGAGTATATTTGAGAGGGAGATGTGGTTTGAAAGGAAAATGGAATTTGAGAGGGAGGTGATGGTTGAGAGGAAAAGTAGATTTGAGTGGTAGAGGAGGTGTGGGAGGGTTAGAAGGTTTGAGAGGGAAATGGGGTTTGAGAGGGAAATGTGATTTGAGAGGGAGATGAGGTTTGAGAGGGAGATGAAATTTGTGAGGGAGATGAGGTTTGAGAGGGAATTGGGGTTTGTGAGGGAGAGGAGGTTTGAGAAGGAGATGAGGTTTGTGAGGGAGACGATATTTGTGAGGGAGAGGAGGTTTGAAAGGGAGGTGTGGTTTGAGAGGGAAATGAGGTTAGAGAGGGAGTGGATTGTTGGGAAGGAGGGTAGATGAATCGGTGTCAGGGAATAGACAGGTTGAGGGAGAGAGAAGTCCAAACAATACCTTCTTCTCCGTTGATTAATCTGTGCATCGTTTCAGAAGATGAGCTGATGAATGCCAGCGTGAGAGAAGGCCTTCCTTGCAAGTTACCCCAGAGATTGCGGGAAGCTCTAAACTTAATAAGGAGTCTAGGAAAGGATTTGCTCACAGACCAGAACCTTATGATTCACTCTATTCCCATACCAGGATGGCTGTGGACCGATTTAATCTTCAGGCTTTCGGAGTCAATATCTGCTGTGCCTAGTGACAAACTCTCCCGGCTCCAAGGGCAAGAGAGATGAATTACTAATCCATTTATAATTGTCGCGTTACCACAGTGAGAATCTTTTGTCTGCGTGCGACCCAGGCAGATCTTTCTGTGCATCAGTACATCGAGGTCATACCGCAGAAAACAGAACACAGAATAGAGTGTTACGATTACAGAGCGAGTGCAGTGCAGGCAGATAATAAGGTGCAAAGGTCACAATGCAGTAGATTGTAAGGTCAAGTGTCCATCCTTTAGTGTATGAGAGGACTGTTCCAAGAGTCTGATAACAGCGGGCAGAAGCTGTCGTTGAGCCTGGTGGGACGTGCTTTCGGGCTTTTGCATCTTCTGTCCGATGGGAGAGGGGAGAATGTCCATAATTCATTCCCTCTCAGGTCATAAAGAAAGCTTCTGGCACATTGGTCTTTATAAATCAAAGTACTGAGTACAGGAGATGGGATGTCATGTTGAAGTTGCATAAAACATTGGCAAGGCCTAATTTGGAGTACTGTGTGCAGTTTTGGTCACCTACCTACAGGAAAGATGTAAATAAGGTTGAAGAGTACAGAGGAAATTTACAAGGATGTTGTCAGGTCTGGAGGACCTGAGTCATGGGGAAAGGTCGAATAGGTTAGGACTGTATTCCTTAGAAAGTAGAACATTGAGAAGAGATTTGATAGAGGTGTTCAAAATGATGAGGGGTATAGAGAGGGTAAATGCAAGCAGGTTTTTTCCACTGAGGCTGGGTGGGGCTACAACCAGAGATCATGGGTTAAGGGTGAAAGGTGAGGTTTAAGGGGAACTTGAGAGAAAATGTGTTCACTCAGAGGTCCCTGAGATTGTGGAATGAGCTACCAGTTTAGGTGGTGTGTGTGAGCTCAATTCGGAGGCTCAAAGGTTCACTTGTTATCAAAGCATGTATCCATATACAACTCTGAGATTCATCTTCTCCAGATAGCCACGAAGCAAAGGAAGAATATGAAAGTCGTTCAGAGTGAAAAGCATCAAACCCAACCCCCATACAAAAAAGAATGGCATTCCAATCATCAATTCCCCACTAAGCCCCCCTTCCCCACCCGCCCCTGCACAGCAAAACAAAGCGAAAAGGGCAATAAGAAAACACAGAATATAAAAACCATAAATCTGAAAAGTCCACAGACCAGAAACACAATAATTCTATCCATAAATACAGAACTACAATACCATCCCACGTTGTCACCAATTTTCATTGAAAGAAAGGGACACAACATGAGGCTGAGAGGCCGACCTGCCCATCATAGTCAGCCTCACAGCGATAGCTGCTCACCAAAACCTCTCCGGCAGCGATCAATAGGTGGGCAGGCAGTCGGAGCTGAACTCTCGCACGTCTTCTGCCTCGTTGTCTCAATCTGCCTGGATGTTTTACTCAGCGATTAATGGATACTTTAAACGGTGAAAGTGGAATTGAACATCAGCTCGCTCCGCGTCTTGGTTTCCTCGCATCAAGACCGTCCGAGTACGCACTCGCTTGCCGGAACTTTCTTGGGGGCAGCAAAGCACTGGATCACTGAAACGTTGTCCAAACTGTAGATCACAGGCCCTGACAGTTTCAGTGTTTAAGAGAAATTTGGATAGGTACATGGATAGTAGGAGTATGGAGGACTATGGACCCAGTGCAGGTCGATGGGAGTAGGCATGGACTAGATGGACTGAAGGGCCTGTTTCTGTGCTGTAATTCTCCATGACTATGACTCTAAGAGAGAATGTCCGGGGTGTGTGGGGTCTTTGATTTTGCCAGCTGCTTTCCTGAAGCAGTGAGAAGCGCAGACAGAGTCCGTGGATCGGAGGCTGGTTTGTGTGATGTGCTCAGCAGTGTCCACACTTCCCTGCAGTCTCCGGTGCAGAGTTTCAGAGATTACACTGGAGGTGAGAGCGCGACACAGGGTGTGCGTGCCAGAGATGAGGAAAGTATCTGACTCTTAGAGAGTCAATGGGAGGAGTGGGGATTTCTGGAGAAAGAGGAACTCATCTGTGGCATGGTCAGGAGAGGCCAAGTTTGTTCATGAGTGGCTAAGCAAGTAGCCCCTGGTCTTCCTATCTCAAAGGACACTATCTCCTCCCAATTCAGTGAACGGAACTTGCTGTCAAATTTCATTAAACCGAACCCTGAAGACAACTTCCAGTAATTTGTATCTATTTTTAATTTCAGGATATATTTTATTCATACCAATAATTCTTAAATGGTAATATAGGGCAATCAGTGTTCTCAAAAGCCGATGGCACTGTGGTGTGGAGGGGAGGACTGCTGTCTTCCGGCCTCAGGGACCCGGGCTCAATCCCGACCCCCGACGCTGTCTACGTGCAGTTTGCACAGCGCCCCTGTGATCCCAAACAGGCTCTGCAGAAGCTGGAAACCGATAGAAATGCACACAAAGTGCCGGAGGAATTCAGTACGTCTTCATTCCCCTCTGTAGACGCTGCCTGACCTACTGAGTCTTCCACCATCTTACGATCTTGAGACCAGAAGACACAGGAGTGGAATAGACTGTTTGACCCACTGGGTCCCCTCCACCATTTCACCATGGCTGATCCATTTTTCCCTCCCACCTTCTCCCTGTGTTCCTTCATGACCCGTCTAATCAAGAACCTACCAACCTCTGCCGTCAATATACCCAATGACTTGGCCTCCACAGTTGCCTTTGGCAATAAATTCCACAGATTGATCACTCTCTGGCTAAAGAAATTACTCCTGGCCTCTATTTTAAACTGTGTCCTCTGGTCCTAGACTCCCCCACTATAGGAAACATCCTCTGCTCATCCACTCTATCTGTGTCCTCTGGTCCTAGACTCCCCATCTGTAGGAAACATCCACTCCACATCCACTCTATCTGTGTCTTCTGGTCCTAGACTCCCCCACTATAGGAAACATCCTCTCCACATCCACTCTATCTGTGTCCTCTGGTCCTAGACTCCCCCACCATAGGAAACATCCTCTCCACATCCACCCTATCAAAGCCTAACAACATTTAATAGGTTTCAATGAGATCTCCCCTCGCCTCACTCTTCAAAACTCCAGCAAGTACAGGCCCAGAGCAATCAGTTGCTCTTCATGTGTTAACCCTTTCATGGGATCATTCTTGTAAGCCTCCTCTGGACCTTTGTCCATGTGGGGCGGGGGGATAAATCTTCCTAAATCTGTGAAGTTATTCCATGATTTAACACCATCACTTCCCAAAGTAAAACCGGCCTGTGGTGTAGGGGCATCAGCACCGGACTTCGAGGCGAATGGTCCTGAGTTCGAATCCGGCCGGCCCCTTGCACACTTTCCAGCTGTGCTGGGTTGAACATTAAGCACCTTGGCCTTGTGAAAAACCGCAGTCAGATGCTACGGAAATGGCAAAAACGACATCCGATGCGCCACAAAGCGCGAGAAGGAACAACCACAACACAATGACCAAAGTAAATGGTTTATAACAGTTTGAATAAATGTTCACTTGCATTCAGGGCCACTTTATTAGCTACACCTGTACACCTGCTCGTTAATGCAAATATCTAATCAGCCAATCGTGTGCCAGCAACTCAATGTATAAAAATATGCAGACATGGTCAAGAGGTTCAGTTGTTGTACAGACCAAACATCAGACTGGAGAAAAAATGGACTTTGACCATGGAATAATTGTTGGTGCCAGATGGGGTGGTTTGAGTATCTCAGAATCTGCTGATCTGGGATTTTCACTCACAACAGTCTCCAGAGTTTACAGAAAATGGTGCAAATCTTTTTTAAAAAGCATCCAGTGAGTGGCAGTTCTCAGAATCAGGTTTATTGTCACCGGCATGTGTCGTGAAATTTGTTAACTTAACAGCAGCAGTTCAAAGCAATGCATAATATAGAAGAAGAAAATAATCAATCAACTACAGTATACGTATATTGAATAGATTAAAAATTGTGCAAAAACATAAATAATATATATTTTAAAAGTGACGTAGTGTTCATGGGCTCAATGTCCATTTAAGAATCAGATGGCAGAGGGGAAGAAGCTGTTCTTGAATCGCTGAGTGTTTGCCTTCAGGCTTCTGTACCTCCTGCCTGATGGTAACAGTGAGAAAAGGGCATGCCCTGGGTGCTGGAGGTTCTTAATAATGGGTGCTGCCTTTCTGAGACACCGCTCCTTGAAGATGTCCTGGCTGGTATCTAAGATGGAGTCGACTAAATTTATGACTCTCTGCAGCTTCTTTCAGTCCTGTGCAGTAGCCCCTCCAGACAGTGATGCAGCCTGGCAGAATGCTCTCCATGGTACAACTATAGAAGTTTTTGAGTGTATTTGTTGACTCTTCAAACTCCTAATGAAGTATAGCCACTGTCTTGCCTTCTTTATAACTACAACGATATTTTGGGACCAGGTTAGATCCTCAGAGATCTTGAAACCCAGGAACTTGAAGCTGCTCACTCTCTCCACTTCTGATCCCTCTATGAGAATTGGTATGTGTTCCTCCATTTTACTCTTCCTGAAGTCCAAAATCAGCTGTTTCATCTTACTGACGTTGAGTGCCAGATTGTGCTGTGGCACCACTCCACTAGTTGTTATATCTCGCTCTTGATTGCTCTGTTGTCTCCCTCTGAGATTCTACCAACAATGGTTGTATTGCCTAGCCACACAGTCATGTGTATACAGAGAGTAGAGCAGTGGGCTAAGCACACACCCCTGAACTGCATCAATGTTGATCGTCCGCAAGGAGGAGATGTTGCCACCAACCAGCACAGATTGTGGTCTTCTGGTTTGGAAGTTGAGGATCTAATTACAGAGAGAGGAACAGAGGCCCAGGTTCTGCAACTTCTCAATCAGGAAGGGAGGTACAGAGATCCAGGTTCTGTAGCTTCTCAATCAGGATTGTGGGAATGATGGTATTAAATGCTAAGCTATAGTCGATGAACAGCATCCTGATGTAGGTGTTTGTGTTGTCCATGTGGTCTGAAGCCATGTGAAGAGCCATTGAGATTGCGTCTGCCGTTGACCTATTGTGGCGATAGGAGAATTGCAATGAGTCCAGGTCCTTGCTGAGGCAAGAGTTCAGTCTAGTCATGACCAACCTCTCAAAGCATTTCCTCACTGTCGATGTGAGTGCTACTGGGCGATAGTCATTAAGGCAGCCCACATTATTCTTCTTAGGCACTGGTATAATTGTTGCCTTTTTAAAGCAAGTGGGAACTTCCACCCGTAGCAGTGAGAGGTTGAAAATGTCCTTGAACGCTCCCGCTAGTTGGTTGGCACAGGTTTTCAGAGCCTTACCAGGTACTCCATCGGGACCTTCCCCCTTGTGAGGGTTCATTCTCTTTAAAGACAGTCTAACATCGGCCTCTGAGACAGAGATCACAGGGTCATCAGGTGCAGCAGGGATCTTCACAGCTGTAGTTGTGTTTTCCCTTTCAAAGCGTGCATCGAAGGCACCGAGCTCATCTGGTAGTGAAGCATCACTGACATTCATACTATTGGGTTTTGCTTTTAAGGAAGTAATATCTTGCAATGAGAGATTATCTAGTTAATGAGAGAGGTCAGAGGAGAATTGCCAGACTGGTTCAAGCTGACAGGAAGGTGACAGTAACTCAAATAACCACACGTTACAACAGTGGTGTGCAGAAGAGCATCTCTGAACGCACAACATATTGAACGTTGAATTGGATGGGCTACAGCAGTAGAAGACCATGAACGTGCATCCCTTGACCACTTTGCTATAAACTTAGGCATCTGTTAGTCTCATGAGACCATGGATTTGTGCCTTGGAAGGTTTCCAGGGCACAGGCCTGGGCAAGGTTGTATGGAAGACCAGCAGTTGCCCATGCTGCAAGTCTCCCCTCTCCACGCTACCGATGTTGTCCAGGGGAAGGGTATTAGTCATAGTCATAGTCATAGTCATACTTTATTGATCCTGAGGGAAAATGGTTTTCGTTACAGTTGCACCAACCAAGAATAGAGTATAAATAAAGCAATATAAAACCATAAATAATTAAATAGTAATATGTAAATGCCAGGAAATAACTCCAGGACCAGCCTATCGGCTCAGGGTGTCTGACCCTCCAAGGGAGGAGTTGTAAAGTTTGATGGCCACAGGCAGGAATGACTTCCTATGACGCTCTGTGTTGCATCTCGGTGGAATGAGTCTCTGGCTGAATGTACTCCTGTGCCCACCCAGTACATTATATAGTGGATAGGAGACATTGTCCAAGATGGCATGCAACTTGGACAGCATCCAGACACCACCGTCAGAGTGTCCAGTTCCATCCCCACAACACCACTGGCCTTACGAATGAGTTTGTTGATTCTGTTGGTGTCTGCTACCCTCAGCCTGCTGCTCCAGGACCCACACAGCTTGGCACCAGTGTCGTCACAGAGCAATGTATGGTTAAGTGCCTTGTCCAAGGACACAACACACTGCCTCACCAAAGACTCGAACTAGCGACCTTCAGATCACTAGACCGACACCTTAACCACTTGGCCACGTGTCCACACTACTATATAGTAGACGTACCGAATAAGGTGGCCTCTGACAGTAGATAGATGTACGTACATACACACGTACAAAGAGCCTGAGTTGTGGAGTCCTTGAGAGTGTCTGTAGGTTGTGGAATCAGTTCAGTGTCAAGGCGAGTGTAGTTGTAGGGTAATAATTATCCCTGAAGCTGGCGCCTGGTGCTCCTCTCATCTCTGCCTGATGGTAACAGCGAGAGGAGAGCAGGGCCTGGATGCTGAGGGCCCTCGATGATGGATGCTGCTTTCTTGCAGTGGTGCTCAGCAGTGTCTGATGGCTCAACAATAAACACATCTGTCTACCAAATCTAACAAGGAGGAAGCTTCAGAGAAAAAAAATAAACACCCTGGTGACAAATTTCAGTGAACAGACTGCCATCGGCAAATTTAATTGAATAAAGCCTCCATCAAGTTTCAAGATGCTGGGATTGTATTTCACCAAGCAAAATTTCGTGAGGATTTTTAAGGGCCATTTCTCTTCCATCTCGCTCAGCCTGGTTGCTGCATTTTAGGGTATTGCACCCTGCCATCAAACCCTAGGAAACAGCTCCCTCCAGTGAGATTCCACGAAACAGATCTGGGCATCGAATTCAAGGTAACGGTGCCAGGCTTTGAACTTCACCCTGCGACCTAATTTCAAAGAGCGGCCCAAGTTTCGAACGTCTGCACCCAGCGACTCTTCATCACGCTGTGCTTTTAAATCGCAGTAAATCGTTTTCTGGTAAGAAGGCGAGATTCAAGATTCAGGATTCAAAATATGCGTTTATTTATCAGATACACACCGAAAGAGACAGCGAATCACGCGACCAAGCGTGACATCCACCGGACTGTTCACAGAACTACTTCTTTTACGTCTCCTTTCTCTTTCAAATATTTTTTCTGCTACTGTTAGAGCCTGTGATCTATATTTATACTTTATACTTTATTGGCGCCAAATAATTGATACTAGAACGTACAATCATCACAGCAATATTTGATTCTGTGCTTCCCGCTCCCTGGATTACAAATATTAAATATTAAATATATTAAATATAGTAAAAATTAGTAAATATTAAAAATTTAAATTATAAATCATAAATAGAAAATAGAAAAATGGAAAGTAAGGTAGTGCAAAAAAAACTGAGAGACAGGTCCGGATATTTGGAGGGTACGGCCCAGATCCGGGTCAGGATCCGTTCAGCAGTCTTATCACAGTTGGAAGGAAGCTGTTCCCAAATCTAGCCGTACGAGACTTCAAGCTCCTTAGCCTTCTCCCGGAGGGAAGAGGGATAAAAAGTGAGTTGGCTGGGTGGGTCGTGTCCTTGATTATCCTGGCAGCACTGCTGCGAGAGCGCACGGTGTAAAGTGAGTCCAAGGCTGGAAGATTGGTTTGTGTGATGTGCTGCGCCGTGTTTACGATCTTCTGCAGCTTCATTTGCGGGGTAGGGGGCGGGTGTTTACAGGCCGATGGAACGACCTGGCGCTCTGCTGTCTCCGAGGCCAAGCGAAGTGCGTGGCCTCGGGACCAAAAACCCTGGAGACGGGACGCAAGCCGGTGATCATCTCTCACAAGCCTCACCAACTGAAGTGCCAAGGGAGATTGAAATCACCAAGGCGCGCGTGGAAGGCGAGCGGGTTTTTAGCGACATCAACCACCCCCTCATTCACTACTGCTGGGGGAAGGCGACGCATGACGTTCTCTCTCCGTCTTGCTCGTTGCTCCCAGAGTAAGTCTCCGCGTACGAATGGGCTCTCTCTCTCTCTCCCTCCGATGCTGTCTGAGGATAATGCCAGAGTCCTGGGCATTGGGCAAGGTTTAATCGACACGGTTTGTGGATTGGACTCTGAAATTCACGTTATGGTGTGTTTCTGGTTTCTGGTTGCTACTTTGTTGTTATTTTGGGTGATTCTGAATCGCGTCGGCCTGCAGATAACGAGCGCTGAGCTGAACTGAATATGCCTGGACTCTTTCCACCTTGTGTTTTATATCCTGTGTTTCTGAATCGTGATTTTTGTTGCTGTCTGCAGTGATTTGTTTTGTCTTGTGTGTGGGAGAGGGCTGATGTTTTTCTTTGAACAGATTCCATGGTTTTTCCGTGTTTCGTGGCTGTCGGTGGGGAAGACGAATCTCAGAGTTGTATATTTCACTTTGAAAATAAACTTTTGACTCTTGAATCTTTGAAATTGTTCGTTTAAGTTAACAACCAACACAACCTAAGGTGGTGCCAGGGGCAGCCTGCAAATGTCACCACACGTTCAGGCTCCAACATAGCATGCCCGTAATGCTTGGCAGAACAACACGGACAGCAACAAGCATCAAACGATAGGAGACCAAGCCCCTTTCCTCCCTCCCAACCACAGCCCTTTAATCCCGACAGGCCATCTTCTTCAGCTGCAGATTTTAGAGACTGTAGATAAAATTGGAAAATGCTGGACACCCTTAGCACTTCAAACGGAGCCAAGTCAAGTTTATTGCCATCTGCACAAGTCCATGTACACACAACTGCAACGAGAAAACTTACTTGCAGAAGCATCATAGACACAGAGTGTCAGATATTCAACACTCAGAGGAAAATATCCATTATATTGCCTCACACGGAGTATTGTGAGCAGTTTTGGCCCCTCATCTAAGAAAGGATGTGCTGACACTGGAGAGGGTTCAAAGGCGGTTCACGAAAATGATTCCAGGGTTGAAAGGGTTATCACATGAGGAACATTTGATAGCTCTGGGCCTCTTCTCACTGGAATTCAGAAGAATGAGGGGTGTCCTCATTGAAACCTATGAAATGTTGAAAGGCCTTGATAGAGTGGAAGTGGAGAGGTTGTTTCTTATAGTGGGGGAGTCTAGGACCAGAGGACACAGATAGAGTGGATGTGGAGAGGATGTTTCCTATAGTGGGGGAGTCTAGGACCAGAGGACACAGATAGAGTGGATGTGGAGAGGATGTTTCCTATAGTGCGGGAGTCTAGGACCAGAGGACACAGATAGAGTGGATGTGGAGAGGATGTTTCCTATAGTGGGGGAGTCTAGGACCAGAGGACACAGATAGAGTCGGTGTGGAGAGGATGTTTCCTATGGTGGGGGAGTCTAAGACCAGAGGACACAGCCTCAAAATAGAGGGGCGTCTTTTAGAACGGAGATGAGGAGAAATTTCTTTTGCCAGAGGGTGGTGAATCTGTGGAATTCGTTCGCGGGCAGCTGTGGAGGCCAAGTCATTGGGTATATTTAAG
Organism: Mobula hypostoma; assembly: GCF_963921235.1. NCBI lineage: Eukaryota > Metazoa > Chordata > Chondrichthyes > Myliobatiformes > Myliobatidae > Mobula > Mobula hypostoma. The sequence continues at coordinate 1,184,773 of NC_086126.1, read as the reverse complement.
GCAGATGTTGATAAATTCTTGATTAGTCAGGGCTTGAAGGGATACGGGGAAAAGACAGAAGATTGGGGTCAAGAGGGAAAATAGATGCTCCTGTACCTTAAACGTTCTGTATAACATTTGCTAGAAAGAACATAATTAGGACAAGAAACGTCTTTGTTCGACAACGTTAGATCACAGTGTTGCTGTACTAATTTTGAGTTTTGTTGTGTATTTAATATTTCAGTAATATTTGTGATCTGTTTATAATTTGGTTCATTAAGCATTCTTGTTCATTTAAATAATTCATTACGGGTTATATGTATAAATAAGTGAATTGCATATGTCACGTGCCGTAGGTGTGCCTCGCTCAAAGTAAACGCAAGGTTAGATCAGCAGTCCCGGGCTCCCGTGCCTTCCTTTGAAATAGTATAATGTTTTAAAGTTACGAAACCTAACAGTCGTGCCGGTCGGTTCAAGAACTGAGTGGCTGGAGGGAAGTAACTGTTCCTGAACCCGGTGGACTTCAGGCTTCTGAACCCCCTGCCCGATGGACTGTTGAGAAGATGGCATAGCCCGGATGGTGGGGATCTTTGATGATGTGATAGTGTGGGACCTCAATCTTCTGTCCCTCCTGCCCGATAGGAGCTGTGAGAAGATGACATGGCCCAGTTGGTGGGGATCTTTAATGAAGGGATGATGTGGGACTTCTGTACGTCCTGCCCGATGGGAGATGTGAGAAGATGACATGGCCCGGATGGTGGGGGATCTTTGATGATGGATGTTGCCATGTTGAGGCAGCCCGTCCTGTAGACATGACTGATGGTGGGGAGGGACGTGCCTGTAATGTTCTGGGCTGACTCCACTACTCTCTGCAGCGTCTCACGTTCCTGTGCATTCAGGTTGCCGTCCCTGACCAAGATGCAACCAGACAGGATACTTCCAACAGTGCATCTGTCCCAGTTTGTTAGAGAGTTTGGTGAGAAGCTGAACCTGCTCAACCTAAAAAGAAACGGAGTTAAAGTTTCTGGTCTGGGTCCTAGACTGAACACGTATGATGCTGGGGTGGGTGGGGAGTTGGCTTATTTGCAGGTTGAAAGCCACTTCCGCTGTGTTGGTTGTTGATTGACCTGTTTGAAGGTTGCAGTCTCTCTTTCCCATCGGCTGGTTTGCGCCATGGCTCCAGTTTCCGGTTCCGGGCAGACCGGCTGTATAAGAGTAGCACACGCGGGAGGCTCGTCCTCTTTCTTTCGTCCCCAGGGCACACTTCAGGCAGAAGTTGTGACCGGGTGCTGAAGGAGCTTGGGAAAAGGCTTTGCAGATATAGATGAGCCCCCCTCCTCCCGTGTTTGTTTTGTTAAGTATTTGTTTATAGCATGCTTAGTTCTTCAATCCTATAATCTGGGGAGATTTAATGGAGTTTCTGTTAAATTAAAGGGTAACTGAATGTCCAGTAGTGTGTTTTGTGAAGTTTTGGGGAGTTGCAAACACTTGTTTAGCCAGAGTCCCGGGTTAGTGTCTCACTGTTCATAGTTAATTTGCCCATTCTGATCAAGTTTATTGTCGTTTAACTATATACATGAAAACTGTCAAAGGAGACGATGTTTCTCCAGACCAGGGTGTGAAGCAGCAGCCCACATGACACACATATCACACACAATAACTTTGGAAAGTAAGGATAAAATTTTGAGGTGAAATAGGCACTAAGACAGGCTGGGGATCGGGAGCAGTTTAGAATTCAAACACAAACCACGAGTAAACCTACAAATAGGTAACTGTCTGCTCCAAGAGCCACTACGCGCCTGTAAAAAGGGAACAAATAAAAAGATTTGTAAGTAGAAATGTCAGTCCTTTACCTTCAGTGGGAGAAGTTATAACACTGATAATTTCTCTTCCCCTCCCAACAAATTTCAGATTTCAGATTTATTTATTAGATTAGATCAAATTCAACTTTATTGTCATTGTGCCGAGTACAGATACAAAGCCAATGAAATGCATTTAGCATCTGACCAGAAATGCAAAGAATAGTGTTATTTACAAAATAACTGTGAATAAAAAAAGTGCTACAGCACACAAATATAAAAGTTCTGAGACAGTACAATACGGATGCAATACTGCTTATGACACCGTGCAGTGACATGTGTTGTTTGCGTTAACGACCAACACACTGAAGGATGTGCTGGGGCAGACTGCACATGTCACCACACGTTCTGATACCCACTTAGCCGTACCCGCGATGCCCAGCAGATGCTGCTTGATCCTCTGAGACCCCCCAGCAGGTTGCTGGTTGAAACTTACAGTCAAATGCGCTGCATGCGTCAATGACCAATGCAGTCTGAGGAGCCCGCAAGAGTCCCCACACCTCCGGCGCCCACAACTCTCTAACCTTAAAAGCTGATTTATACTTGTGCATCAAGCTTGTGCCGCAAGTGGGCAACGCTGTTGTGAGCATTTATACTTGTGCGTTGGTGTGTCTGTGTCGCTCTGCAATTCGCACACGTCACGCATGTGCACAAACCTGCCCGCGCAAGGCTTTGTGGTCATGGTAGTCTTTCTCGGGGTAAACAAGTTTAAAGCGAGCGTCTTTTTTCGTAAAAGTGAAATGTGTCCTCCATAATTTCGGAGGTCTGTAGAGCTTTATGGAAAGCATTGCAGTCAGAGTTCCTTCCCTGCCCTTCAGTCGCCCAATGGGAAGCCATTGCAGCGTAGGAGGAAATGCGATGCTACCAAGCGGACCAATCACAGTTGTTACGGTCTGCGTTGCTGCGATGCGTAGTTACATTTTGGGAGAAGTGCGCGTCAGACTATGGCGTAGGGATCCACGTAGGGTTCGCGGCTACGCCGTACCTACGGCGTCGATTTGACGTATAAATCAGCCTTAACCCGTACATCTTCAGCACATGGGAGGAAACCCACACAGTCATGGGGAGAACGGACAAACCTGGGCAGGTACAGCGGTGGGAATTGACCCCGGGACACTGGCGCTGTAAGGGTTGTGCCTATCACCACACCACTGTACAGCACGCAGGATGTTAGTGAGTACTGAGTGTTGCTGTGGTCAGCCAGCTACAGAAAATATGTCATTCAGCTGCAGAAATGTTATTGGGACTAGAGGGCCTGTGCTTGAGAATGATTTACTCAACTCAGCTTCTCATTGTAAAGGCAAATGCAGCCCAGTCCATTTACAGCAAAGCCCTCCCAACCACCGGCCACACGTTACACCAGCGGTGTGCGGAAGAGCATCTCTGAACACACAGCGCATTGGTGGGCGACAGCAGCAGACGACCACGAACAGACACCCAGCGGTCACTTTACTAGACGCAGGTCGTAACTAATAAGGTAGCCGCTGAGTGTAGAACAGTGATTTGATTGAGGGAACCAGGAGTCAGATGGTTCAGTCTGGGAAAGACACTGAGCCGGGTGGGAGAAGGATGCGGGGAGGCTTTGATGTAGCCGAGACGAGTTGAGTGAATTGCAGGTCACGGTTTCATGACCATGACTGTTCTTGGTAAATTTTTCTACAGAACTGGTTTGCCATTGCCACCTTCTGGGCAGTGTCTTTACAAGACGGGTGACCCCCAGCCATTATCAATACTCTTCAGAGATTGTCTGCCTGGCGTCAGTGGTCACATAACCAGGACTTGTGATCTACACCGGCTGCTCATACAACCATCCACCACCTGATCCCATGGCACTACGTGTCTAAGCAGGTGCTACCCCTTGCCCAAGGGTGATATACAGGCTAGCAGAGGGAAGCAACACCTTACACCTCCTTTGGTAGAGATCTATCTCCACCCCGCCACTCAATTTTCCTAGATGGGGGGCCCAAAACTGCACACAACACTCCGAGTGCAGTCCGAACAACGCTAGAGACAGGAGGTGAACTTGAGGGAGTGATTCAGTCATATATAACAGAAACAGGCCATTTGGCCCATCATATCAACCAAGATTCCAGCAGTTACTGATTTTTTTATACATGACGATGTGGAAGTGGAGGGTGGGTTAGTAAGCGTGCGGATAGCACAAAGGTTGGTGGAGTTGTGGATAGTGTCGAAGGTTGTTGGAGCTTACAATGAGACCTTGTAACCTACGACATCTTTGTTCTGGGAAGGATGTGGAAGCTTTAGAGAGGGTGCAGAGGAGATTCACTAGGATGCTGCCTGGATTAGAGAGAATGTCTTATAAGAATAGGTTGAGAGAACTGGGGCTTTTCTCTTTGAAGGGGGATGAGAGGTGACTCGTTAGAGGTGTACAAAAGGATAAGCATAGATTGAGTGGATAGGCAGAGACTTATTCCCAGGTGAAAATGGCTAATGTGAGGGGGCATAATTTAAGGTGATTGGAGGAAAGTATAGCAGGGATGTAAGAGGTAGGTTTTTTTTACACAGAGAGTGGTGGGTGTGTGGAACATCCTGCCAGGGGTGATGGTAGAGGCAGATACAGTAGGGACATTTAAGAGGCTCTTAGGTTGGTACATGGTGAAAGAAAAATGGAGGGTTATGTGGGATTGAAGAGATCGATTGAACTTGGAGTAGGCGAAAAGGTCAGCACAACATCGTGGGACAAAGAGCCTGGACTGTTCTCTGCTGTTTGAAGTCCTAAAAGCAGAATTCAGTCACAAAGTCCGACAGCATGAAGCAGGTGCTTCAGTCCATCTCGCACATGCTAGCCAAGATTACCATCGATGCTAGTCCCACTTGTCCACATTTGGCCCATATCCCTCTGAATCTTTCCTATCCCTGTACCTGTCCATATCCCTCTGAACCTTTCCTATCCTTGTACCTGTCCATATCCCTCTAAACCTTTCCTATCCGTGTACCTGTCCATATCCCTCTAAACCTTTCCTATCCGTGTACCTGTCCGTATCCCTCTAAACCTTTCCTATCCGTGTACCTGTTCGTATCCCTCTAAACCTTTCCTATCCGTGTACCTGTCCATATCCCTCTAAACCTTTCCTATCCGTGTACCTGTCCATATCCCTCTAAACCTTTCCTAACCGTGTACCTGTTTATATCCCTCTAAACCTCACCCTTCAGTCCCCTACACCCTATCTGTGACCCTCATGGTTCTACACACCTCTATAAGGTCACCCCTCAGTCTCCTACACCCTATCTGTGTCCCTCATGGTTCTACACACCTCTATAAGGTCACCCCTCAGTCTCCTACACCCTATCTGTGTTCCTCATGGTTCTATACACCTCAATAAGGTCACTCCTCAGTCCCCTACACCCGAAAGGCGTAATAAAAACAGGGTTGTCACGGTGGGAGATTTTAATTTCTCAAATATCGATTGGAATCTCCCGAGAGCAAGGGGTTTAGATGGGGTGGAGTTTGTTAGGTGTGTTCAGGAAGGTTTCTTGACACGTAGTCATAGTCATACTTTATTGATCCCGAGGGAAATTGGGTTTTGTTACATTTGCACCAACCAAGAATAGAGTATAAATATAGCAATATAAAACCATAAATAATTAAGTAATAATATATAAATTATGCCAGGAAATAAGTCCAGGACCAGCCTATTGGCTCAGGGTGTCTGATCCTCCAAGGGAGGAGTTGTAAAGTTTGATGGCCACAGGCAGGAATGACTTTCTATGACACTCTGTGTTGCATCTCGGTGGAATGAGTCTCTGGCTGAATGTACTCCTGTGCCCGCCCAGTACATTATGTAGTGGATGGGAGACATTGTCCAAGATAGCATGCAACTTGGACAGCATCCTCTTTTCAGACACCACCATCAGAGAGTCCAGTTCCATCCCCACAACATCACTGGCCTTACGAATGAGTTTGTTGATCCTGTTGGTGTCTGCTACCCTCAGCCTGCTGCCCCAGCACACAACAGCAAACATGATCGCACTGGCCACCACAGACTCGTAGAACATCCTCAGCATCGTCTGGCAGATGTTAAAGGACCTCAGTCTCCTCAGAATATAGAGACATAGACACAGTATGTAGATAAGCCTACAAGAGGAGAGGCTGTACTTGATTTGGTATTGGGAAATGAACCTGGTCAGGTGTCAGATCGCTCAGTGGGAGAACATTTTGGAGATAATGATCATAATTCTATCTCCTTTACAACAGCAGTGGAGAGGGATAGGAACAGACAAGTTAGAGAAGTGTTTCATTGGAGTGAGGGGAATTATGAGGCTATCAGGCAGGAACTTGGAAGCTTAAATTGTGAACAGATGTTCTGAGGGAAAGGTATGGAAGAAATGTGGCAAATATTCAGGGGTATTTTGTGTGAAGTTCTCCATTGGTATGTTCCAATGAGAGAGGGAAGGTATGGTAGGGTACAGGAACCGTGGTGTACAAAGGCCGTAGTAAATCTAGTCAACAAGAAAAGAAAAGCTTACGAAAGGTTCGGAGAGCTAAGTAATGTTAGAGATCTAGAAGATTATAAGGCTAACAGGAAGCAGTTTAAGAATGAAATTAGGAGACCCAGAAGGGGCCATGAGAAGGCCTTGGCGGGCAGGATTAAGGATATCCCCAAGGCATTCAACAAGTACGTGAAGAACAAGAGGATAAGTCTTTGCTCGCGTACAGAGGCCTTCTTCCAACAGTAGCGTACACCGCCTGCCGGCTGTCTCGATGCTTCAATCTCCTGCGATGCTTCAGTCAGCCAGAGCAGCGAGGAATCGGGTTATCCACAGGACCGCACCCGAGAGGCGCACGTCTTTCAGGCCGCACCTGGAGATGTCGAACGCCAGGCCGCTTGGCGAGTTCTGAGTGCGAGAAGCCACTGCCATGAATAACCACAGTTTGAGCTGCAGCTGTAGATCAAGAGCTGAGAGGTAATGTTGGAGCTATACAGGACCCTGGTCAGACCCCACCTGGACTACTGTGCTCAGTTCTGGTCGCCTCACTACAGGAAGGATGTGTAAACGATAGAAAGGGTGCGGAGGAGATTTACAAGGATGTTGCCTGGATTGGGGAGCATGCCTTATGAGAATAGGTTGAGTGAACTCGGCCTTTTCTCCTTGGAGCGATGGAAGATGAGAGGTGACCTGATTGAGGTGTACAAGATGATGAGAGGCATTGATCGTGTGGATAGTCAGAGGCTTTTTCCCAGGGCTGAAATGGCTAGCACGAGAGGGCACAGTTTTAAGGTGCTTGGAAGTAGGTACAGAAGAGATGTCAATGGTGAATTTTTTACGCAGACAGTGGTGAGTGTGTGGAATGGGCTGCCGGCAATGGTGGTGGAGGCAGATATGATAGGGTCTTTTAAGAGACTCCTGGATAGGTACATGGAGCTCAGAAAAATAGAGGGCTATGGGTAACCCTAGGTAATTTCTAAGCTAAGGACATGTTCGGCACAGCTTTGTGTGCCGAAGGGCCTGTATTGTGCTGTAGGTTTTCTATGTTTCTATCACGGATTCTGACAGGACCCCAGCCACCTGGAAAAGGAACACTAGAAGTGAAGAAATTAAACTGTTTCACGAACGAAGTCACCTTCACAAGGTACACAAGAACATAAGAAATAGGAGCAGGAGTCAGCCATCTGGCCCGTCGAGCCTGCCCCGCCATTCAATAAGATCATGGCTGATCTGGCCATGGACTCATCTTCACCTACCTGCCTTTTCCCCACAGCCCTTAATTCCCCAACTGTGCAAAAAAGACGTCCCATGGAGAGCATTCTGACTGGCTGCAAGGGTTGGGCTTGGAGAGGCCCATGGTGACACACATGTACTCTGGTACTAAATTTACCCTGATCTTCAAACACGTCTAACTGATGTTCTGCGTGCTTTCTGTCTGAAGGTGCCCGTGAACCCGTTTTTCAGAGAAAATCCATGGCTACAGGAGCAGGTCAGGGGACTCTGTGGTGAAGGACTCACCTCCTGACACACCAAGGACTTCCCACCATCGAGATGGCGCAAGTCTGGAGAGTGAGGGAACCCTTCCCACTTTCCTGGGGAGTGTGGCCCCAACAACTCTCCAGGAGCTCGATACAGTCTAGGTCGGAATAGCCCTCCGGACTACCAATAGACTTTGTACTTATTTTGACCAAACCAATCAGTTAGACCTTAAGACAATAAGATATAAGAGCAGAATTAGGCCATTTGGCCCATCGAGTCTGCTCCGCCACAATCTCCTGCCCTCTCCCTGTAACCCTTGACAGGCCCAGAGCCATCAAACAGTCTTCATAAGACAAGCCATTTAATCCAGGAATAATTTTTGTGTATCTCTCTGGTGTCAGCACATCAAGTATGTGAAGAGCAAGAGGATAAGACGTGAGAGAATTGGACCTATCAAGTGTAATAGTGGGAAAGTGTGTATGGAACCGGAGGAAATAGCAGAGGTACTTAATGAATACTTTACTTCAGTATTCACTATGGAAAAGGATCTTGTGATTGTAATGATGACTTGCAGCGGACTGAAAAGCTTGAACATGTAGATATTAAGAAAGAGGATGTGCTGGAGCTTTTGGAAAGCATCAAGTTGGATAAGTCGCCAGGACTGGATGAGATGTACCCCAGGCTACTGTGGGAGGCGAGGGAGGAGATTGCTGAGCCTCTGGCAATGATCTTTGCTTCATCAATGGGGACGGGAGAGGTTTTGGAGGATTAGAGAGTTGTTGATGTTGTCTCTTTATTCAAGAAAGGGAGTAGAGATAACCCAGGAAATTATAGACCAGTGAGTCTTACTTCAGTGGTTGGTGAGTTGATGGAGAAGATCCTGAGAGGCAGGATTTATGAACATTTGGAGAGGTATAATATGATTAGGAATAGTCAGCATGGCTTTGTGAAGGGCAGGTCGTGCCTTACGAACCTGATTGAAGTTTTTGACGATGTGACTAAACACATTGATGAAGGTAGAGCAGTAGATGTAGTGTATATGGATTTCAGCAAGGCATTTGATAAGGTACCCCATGCAAGGCTTATTGAGAAAGTAAGGAGGCATGGGATCCAAGGGGACATTGCTTTGTGGATCCAGAACTGGCTTGACCACAGAAGGCAAAGAGTGGTTGTAGACGGGTCATAATCTGCGTGGAAGTCGGTGACCAGTGGTGTGCCTGGGGATCTATTCTGGGACCCTTACTTTTCGTGATTTTTATAAATGACCTGGATGAGGAAGTGGAGGGATGGGTTAGTAAATTTGCTGATGACACAGAGGTTCGGGGTGTTGTCGATAGTGTGGAGGGCTGTCAGAGGTTACAGCGGGACATCAATAGGATACAAAACTGGGCTGAGAAGTGGTCGATGGAGTTCAACCCAGATAAGTGTGAAGTGGTTCATTTTGGTAGATCAAATATGATGGCAGAATATAGTATTAATGGTAAGACTCTTGGCAGTGTAGAGGATCAGAGGGATCTTGGGGTCCGAGTCCATAGGACGCTCAAAGCAGTTGCGCAGGTTGACTCTGTGGTTAAGAAGGCATACGGTGCATTGGCCTTCATCAACCGTGGGGTTGAATTTAGGATCCGAGAGGTAATGTTACAGCTATATAGGACCCTGGTCAGACCCCACTTGGAGTACTGTGCTCAGTTCTGGTTGCCTCACTACGTGAAGGGTGCGGAGGAGATTTACAAGGATGTTGCCTGGATTGGGGAGCATGCCTTATGAAAACAGGTTGAGTGAACTCAGCCTTTTCTCCTTGGAGCAACAGAGGATGACCTGATTGAGGTGTATAAGATGATGAGAGGCATTGATCGTGTGGATAGTCAGAGGCTTTTTCCCAGTGCTGAAATGGCTGCCACAAGAGGGCACAGGTTTAAGGTGCTTTGGAGTAGGTACAGAGGTGATGTCAGGGGTAAGTAGGGAGTGGTGAGTGTGTGGAATGGGCTGCCGGCAACGGTGGTGGAGGCGGATACAATAGGTTCTTTTAAGAGACTTTTGGAAAGGTACATGGAGCTTAGAAAAATAAAGGGCTATGGGTAACCCTAGCAATTTCTAAGTTAGGGACATGTTCGGCACAACTTTGTGGGCCAAAGGGCCTGTATTGTGCTGTAGGTTTTCTATGTTCTATGTTCTATCTGTATCCCTCATGGTTCTACACACCTCTATAATGTCACCCCTCAGTCCCCTACACCCTATCTGTGTCCCTCATGGTTCTATACACCACTATAAGGTCACCCCTCAGTCCCCTACACCCTATCTGTGTCCCTCATGGTTCTACACACCTCTATAAGGTCACCCCTCAGTCCCCTACACCCTATCTGTGTCCCTCATGGTTCTACACACCTCTATAAGGTCACCCCCTCAGTTCCCTACACCCTATCTGTGTCCCTCTTGATTTTATACTCCTCTGTACTAAACTGAGATTCTAAATTGGAGAAAGGCCAATTTTGCTGACATCAGAAAGGATCTGGCAAGTGTGGATTGGGACAAGTTGTTTTCTGGCAAAAGGATGTTTGGTAAGTGGGAGGCCTTCGCATGTGAAATGTTGAGAGTCTGGAATTTGAATGCTCCTGTTAAAATAAACATCAAGGCTCACAGGCTTTGGGAACTTTGGTTTTCGAGAGATATTGAGCCCCTGGTTAAGAAGAAGGAGGAAGTGCTAAGGCTAGGTTGGTTGTTGATTAGATTGTTAGATTAGATTATGAGGACACTCAGTCCTCATTTATTGTCATTTGAAAATGCATGCATTAAAAATGATACGACGTTCCTCCAGAATGATATCACAAGAAAACACAGGACAAACCAAGACTAAAACTGACAAAACCACATAATTATAACATACAGTTACAACAGTGCAAAGCAATACCGTGATTTAATAAAGAGCAGACCATGGGCACGGTAAAAAAAGTCTCAAAGTCCCGATAGATTCATCATCTCACGCAGACGGCAGAAGGGAGAAACTCTCCCTGCCATGAACCTCCAAGTGCCGCAAACTTGCCGATGCAGCACCATTGGAAGCAGCCGACCGCAGCGGACTCTGAGTCCGTCCGAAAACTTCGAGCCTCCGACCAGCCCCTCCGAGCACCATCCTCTGCCGAGCGCTTCGACCCCGCCCCGGCCGCCGAGCAACAAGCAAAGCCGAGGACTCGGGGCCTTCTCCTCCGGAGATTCTGGACCTCACAGTAGCAGCAGCAGCGAAGCAGGCATTCCAGAAGTTTCACCAGATGTTCCTCCGTGCTCTCACGTCCGTCTCCATCAAATCAGGATTGTGCACGGCACCCTACTTGACAAATAACAGACATCACCACCGGAGTGGCTGCTGCGAGCTGCGTCGTGTCGCCATCTTCTCCTCCCATGATTGTCATCTGTGTCAACGATCTGGATGATAAGGTGGTAAAATGGATTGGGAAATTTGCCAATGACGCCAAGATTGGGGGCAGAGTGGACAGCAAGAAAGACAATCAAAGTTTGCAGTGGGATCTGGACCAGCTGGAAAAACGGCAGATGGAATTTAATGCAGACAAATGCAAGGTATTTTGCATCTTGGGAGGACAGACCAGGCTGGGATTATACAGTGCGTGGTAGGACAATGGGATCTGGGAATGTAGGTCTGTAATTCGTTAAAAGTAGTTACACACGTAGATAGGGTCCTAAAGATAGCTTTTTGGCACTTTGTCCTTCATAAATCAATGTATTGAGTACAGGAGATGGGATGTTACGTTGTAGTTGTATAAGATGTTGGTGAAACCTAATTTGGAGTACAGTGTGCAGTATTGGTCACCTACCTACAGGAAAGATATCAATAAATCTGAAAGAGGATAGAGAAAATTTACAAAGATGTTGCCAGAATCTGGGGACCTGAGTTAAGGGGAAAGATTTATTCCCTGGAGCATAGGAGAATGAAAGGAGATTTGGTAGAGGTATCTTAAATTATGAGGTGTATAGGTAGGGTCAATGTAAGCAGCCTTTTTCCACTGAGGCTGGGTGGAACTACAAGTAGAGATCGTAGGTTAAGGGGAAAGGTGGAATATTTAAGAGGAACATGAGGGGAGACTTCTTCACGCAGCGTGGTGAGAGTATAGAATGAGCTGCTGGCGCAAGTGGTGGATGTGGGTTTGATTGCAAGATTTATGAGAAATCTGGATAGGTACATCTATGGGAGGGGTATGGAGTCCTATGGTTTTGGTGTGGGTCAATGGGACTAGGCAGAATAATAGTATGGCATGGACTAGATGGGCCAAAGGGCCTGTTTCTGTACTGTAGTGCTCTATGACTCTGTGACTCTTTAAGGTCACCCCAGATTCTCCTATGCTCCAAAGAATGGAGCCCTAGCCTGCCTAACCTCTCCCTGCAAGTCAGTCCCAAGATCCCTGGCAAGCATTCCCTTTGGCATTTCGCCCATCCCTCATTCCTGCAGTGTGGCAACCAGGACTGTGCACTATGTTCCAAGCATGGTCTGACCAGGACTGTGCACTGTGCTCCAAGCGTAGTCTGAGCAAACTGCACTATGGTCCAAGTGTGGTCTGACCAGACTGTGCACAATGTGAAAATCCCAGGAGATCAATAGATCCTGAGATACTCAAACCAGCCCTTCTGGCACCAACAATCATTCCATGGTCAAAGTTCTTCCCCATTCTGCTGTTTGGTCTGAACAACAACTGAACCTCTTGACCTTGTCTGCGTGCTTTAATGCATTGAGTTGCTGCTACATGATTGGCTGATGAGATATTTGCATTAACGAGCAGGAGTACCTAATAATGTTGCCACTGAGAGTACATTTACAGGTATTAGGAATTTGCAGTGGCCTGTTTGGCAGGGCACGACATGCAACAAAAATAACACTAGTCACCAATAAAAATAGTAAAGAATCATATATAAATTAAACTTACAGGTTAAATTATGGATTTGGAATAATGTGCATAAATACATAAATACCAGATGTGTTTACAATGTTAACAGCTTTACGATAAGTGGTTTGCAATATTTACAGTACAGTGAGTGGGGTAACAGAGGCGGATGTGGTGGGATAACTAGATTGGTTGATTAGATTACCTGCCTGGGGAAGAAACTTTTAAGATGGCATGAAGTTTTTGTCTCAATAGCCCGATAGCACTTTTCCAAAGGGAGCTTTTGGAAAGGCAGTTTTATAGAGTCATACAGTCCTAGAAAAGTACAGCACAGAAACAGGCCCTTTGGCCCATCTAGTCCATGCTGAACCATTTAAACTGTCTCTCCCCTCAACCTGCACTGGGACCATAGCCCGGCATAGCCCTACCACCAATGAACCTATCCAAACCTCTCTCAAATGTTGAAATCAGCTTACAAGCACCACTTGTGCTGGCTGCTCATTCTACACTCTCACCACCCTCTGAGTGAAGAGGTTTCCTCTCATGATCCCCTTGAACTTCTCACCTTTCACCCTTAACCCATGACCTCTGGTTTTAGGCCCACCCAACCTCAGTGGAAAAAGCCTGGTGCATTTACCATGTCTATAACCTCATAATTTTGTATACCTCTATCAAATCTCCCCTCAATCTTCTACATTCCAAGGAATAAAGTCATAACCAATTCCTTATTGAGTCATTGGTGAGGAAGGCAAATGCCATGTTAGCATTCATTTCAAGAGGTCTAGAATACAAGAGCAGGGATGTGATACTAAGGCTTTATAAGGCACTGGTGAGGCCTCACCTTGAGTATTGTGAACAGTTATGGGCCCCTCATCTTAGAAAAGATGTGCTGGCATTGGAGAGGGTCCAGAGGAGGTTCACAACGATGATTCCAGGAATGAAAGGGTTATCATATGAAGAAAGTTTGATGTCTCTGGGTCTGTACTTGCTGGAATTCAGAAGGATGAAGGGGGATCTCAGTGAAACCTTTCGAATGTTGAAAGGCCGAGACAGAGTAGATGTGGAAAGGATGTTTCCCATGGTGGGAGAGTCTAGGACAAGAGGGCACAGCCTCAGGATAGAGGGGCGCCCTTTCAAAACAGAGATGCGGAGAAATTTCTTCAGCCAAAGGGTGGTGAATTTGTGGAATTTGTTGCCACATGCGGCTGTGGAGGCCAGGTTGCTGGGTGCATTTAAGGCAGAGATTGATAGATTCTTGACTGGACATGGCATCAAAGGTTACGGGGAGAAGACCGGGAACTGGGGTTGAAGAGGAGAAAAAAAAAAGGATCAGCCATGATTGAATGGCGGTCAGACTCGATGGGCCAGATGGCCTAATTCTGCTCCTATGTCTTATGCTGTTATGGACTTATAACTCAGGTCTGCCAGACCCAGCAACATCCTTGTAAATTTTCACTGTATTCTTTTGACCTTATTGACATCTGCTCTGTGACCAGAAGTGGACATAGTTATGGGTGGGTGGTGTCTGCAATGAGTTTTTCCTGCCCACTCTTTTGTCCTGGACACACACAAGTCCTGCAGTGACAGTCGTCTGCAGCCGATGATGAAGAATGCCTTCTTCAGCTGTTTAGAACATTCAAGGAAACGATGAGAGGCGTCGAGCTTCAGGACGGTGTACCCAGCACTCAGGTCTCAGTGACGTCAGTGAGACGGGATCTGAGGCCATCGTTCCGGTGCATAGCAGAGTCCCCTCAGAGTGCAGTAGCGGGTAGTCTGCTCACAGGTTTCAGTAAAATGCAATTTGCTTTCCATTTCAGTAATAGCAACGTGCTGTAAGCCTTCAAGTCTCAGCAACTAGGTCACAGCTTGTACCCTTAAATTTCAGTAAACAGAACCTGGCTTGCAAATTTTAGTAAATAACATCTCACTGTCAAACTGTCATAGATCACACTGTGCCTTCCAATTTCAGGATGAGTGGCATTTTATAAAATTCCAGTGATTTTATAATGTGGCATCAAACCTGAGTAAACAGGTGGTGTTGTAGGCAGTGTAGAAAGTTATCTAAGACTGTAGCGGGACTTGACCAGGTGAGTATTGGCACTAGTTTTCGATTGTTTTTAATTTTTAAATTTTTCAGATTTTTTTTTTGGCAGTGGCACGGTAGAGACTGAACACTATTACAGCCCCAGTGACCTGCGTTCAGTCCAAGAAGAGACATCAGGGAGCAAGGTCTCCACACAGAGGGTGGAGCGTATTTGGAATGAGATGGTTGGGGCAGGCACATCCGCAACACTTAAAAGCCCACTCGGTGGAATCCACAGATTGGAGAGGATTACAGGGCTCCAGGGCACAGTATTCGGGTGGAAGTATCTCGCTGAGCGACGTGGCCAGCATGGTGAGTTGGGCCTGTCTCCTTGCTGTATGATTCCTGCTCTACAGCCAGCGCCTGCGAGTCTCGGGTGTATCTGTTATCGAGTTTCAAACTCCATTTAATTTCAAGGTACAGGATGCTAAGAGGATGCAGGGTGACTTGGATAGGTTAGGTGAGTGGGCAAATTCATGGCAGATGCAGTTTAATGTGGATAAATGTGAGGTTATCCACTTCGGTGGCAAAGACAGGAAAACAGATTATTATTTGAATGGTGGCCGATTAGGAAAAGGGGAGGTGTAATGAGACCTGGGTGTCATTGTACACCAGTCATTGAAAGTAGGCATGCAGGTACAGCAGGCGGTGAAAAAGGCGAATGGTATGCTGGCATTCATAGCAAGAGGATTCGAGTACAGGAGCAGGGAGGTACTACTGCAGTTGTACAAGGTCTTGGTGAGACCACACCTGGAGTATTATGTGCAGTTTTGGTCCCCTAATCTGAGGAAAGACATTCTTGCCTTACAGGGAGTATAAATGAGGTTCACCAGATTGATTCCTGGGATGGCAGGACTTTCATATGATGAAAGACTGGATCGACTAGGCTTATACTTGTTGGAATTTTGAAGATTGAGGGGGGATCTGATTGAAACGTATAAAATTCTAAAGGGATTGGACAGGCTAGATGCAGGAAGATTGTTCCTGATGTTGGGGAAGTCCAGAACGAGGGGTCACAGTTTGAGGATAAAGGGGAAGCCTTTTAGGATCGAGATTAGGAAAAACTTCTTCACCCAGAGAGTGGTGAATCTGTGGAATTCTCTGCCACAGGAAACAGTTGAGGCCAGTTCATTGGCTATATTTAAGAGTAAGTTAGATATGGCCCTTGTGGCTAAAGGATCAGGGGGTATGGAGGGAATGCTGGTACAGGGTTCTGAGTTGGATGATCAGCCATGATCATACTGAATGGCGGTGCAGGCTCGAAGGGCCAAATGGCCTACTCCTGCACCTATTTTCTATGTTTCTATGTTTCTATACAACCTGCAACTCGTCCTCCTCACAGCCATCCACAAGACAAAGAAAGCCCATAGAATGATAAAAACATCGAGGTCCTGAAACCCCCTCTCCTCCTCCCTCCTGCAAAAGGATCAACCCGCTCCCTCCAGCCCCACCTGCGCCAGCAGAAACACTGCCCCCCCCCCCATCCCCACCGACGTAACACCCTTATTTCAGATTGGATGTAGAGCACAAAGCATGGAACGTAGAACAGTACAGCTCAGCACAGGCTCTTCAGTCCTTGATATTGTGCCGACATTTTAACCTACTCCAACGTCAACCTAACCCTTCCCTCCCACGTAGCCCTCCATATTTCTATCATCCATATGCTTATTAGAGAGTCTTTGAAAAGCCCCCAATGTATCTGTACCAACCAGCCCCCTGGGAGGGTGTTCCACTCTGTGTTAGAATTTGCCTCTGACCTCCCCTCTACACTTTCCTCCAATCACCTTAAAATTGAGCCCCCCTGGGGAAAAGGTCTCTGGCTGTCCACGTGTTCTGTAAACCCAAGAGGTTCCGCAAATGTTTGAAATCAAAAGCAACATTTGCAGAGTGCTGGAGGAACTTGGCAGGTCAGGCAGCCTCTGCGGAAATGAATAGACAGTCACCGCTTGGGGCCGAGACCCGTCGTCAGGACTGAGAAGGAAGAGGGAAGATGCCAGAATAAAAAAAATGTTTGGGAAGGGAGAGAGTCTAGCTGGAAGGTGACGGGTGAAGCCAGGTGGACGGGAAAGGTCAGGGGCTGGAGAGGAAGGAATCTGATCGGAGAGGAGAGTGGACCATTGGAGAAAGGGAAGGAGGAGGGGCCCCGGGGGAAGTGACAGGAAGGTGAGAAGAGGTGAAAGGTCAGAGTGGGGAATAGAGGAGTGGGGGAAATTTGTTCCGCCGAAGGAGAAATCGATGTTCACGCCATCAGGTTGGAGGCTACTCAGACAGAATATGAGGTGTTGCTCCTCCACCCTGAGGGTGGCCTCATCTTGGCACAAGAGGAGGCCACGGACCGACATGTTGGAATGGGAACGGGAATCGGAGTTAAAATGTTCAGCCACTAGGAAGTGCTGCTTGTAGCGGATGGTGAGGAAATGCTGGATAAAGCGGTCCTCACTTTATGGCGGGCCTCTCCAATGTAGAGGAGGCCACATTGGGCCACTCTATCTCTGCTTGCCATAATCTTAAACACCTCTCTCTCCTCTGCTCCAGAGAAAAGCCCTAGTTCACTCAGCCTTTCCTCATAAGCCACACTCTCTAATCCGGGCAGCGTGATGGTAAATCTCCTCTGCACCCTCCTCATGAAGCGACCGGAGCTGAATGCGGGCAAGTTTCAGGGAACAGGACTTTTAGGCAGACTTCAAAGGTGCAGAAATCTGTGCTTAAATTTCCATAAGTATCAACTCGTCAATAAATTTCAGCAAACTGCGGCGTGTTATCCGATTCTAATGATCTGCCATCGGATTTCAGTCAATACTTCTCTGTTCAGAAATAACAGGAGCTGTGCACAGCTGCAGTTCCTTGTTGCTCAATGCAGGGTCTCGACATGGAAGTTCAGCTTTCATCTGTGGCCTCTACAGATGCTTCCTGACCTGCTGAGTTGCTCCTGTGGCCTTTGTTCCAGACTGCAGCACTTGTAGTCTCTCTGCCGTCAACCGCACAGCAGTCAGAGCCTGCCCGCAGATTCCTCAACCAACATCCACTGTCACCGTCAGGAACTTCGAGCTTGTTGCCAAATTTCGGGAAACAGCACCCTCCCCAAAAACAGCCCACGGTAAATATCAAAGACTTGCTTTATTTATCACGTACAGTGAAATACATCGTTTGTGTCATCAACCAGCACAGTCTGAGGATGCCATGGGTACCAACGTAGCATGCCCACAGCTGACTAACCCTGACAATGCCATGGGCACTGACGTAGCATGCCCACAGCTCACTAACCATGAGGATGCCATGGGCACCGATGTAGCATGCCCACAGCTCACTAACCATGAGGATGTCACGGGCACTGACGTAGCATGCCCACAGCTCACTAACCATGAGGATGTCATGGGCACTGATGTAGCATGCCCACAGCTCACTAACTATGAGGATGCCATGGGCACTGACATAGCATGCCCACAGCTCACTAACTATGAGGATGCCATGGGCACCAACATAGCATGCCCACAGCTCACTAACCATGAGGATGTCATGGGCACTGACGTAGCATGCCCACAGCTCACTAACCATGAGGATGCCATGGGCACCGATGTAGCATGCCCACAGCTCACTAACCATGAGGATGTCATGGGCACTGACGTAGCATGCCCACAGCTCACTAACCATGAGGATGCCATGGGCACCGATGTAGCATGCCCACAGCTCACTAACCATGAGGATGCCATGGGCACTGACGTAGCATGCCCACAGCTCACTAACCATGAGGATGTCATGGGCACTGACGTAGCATGCCCACAGCTCACTAACCATGAGGATGCCATGGGCACCGATGTAGCATGCCCACAGCTCACTAACCATGAGGATGCCATGGGCACTGACGTAGCATGCCCACAGCTCACTAACCATGAGGATGCCATGGGCACCGATGTAGCATGCCCACAGCTCACTAACCATGAGGATGCCATGGGCACTGACGTAGCATGCCCACAGCTCACTAACCATGAGGATGTCATGGGCACTGATGTAGCATGCCCACAGCTCACTAACCATGAGGATGTCACGGGCACTGATGTAGCATGCCCACAGCTCACTAACCATGAGGATGTCATGGGCACTGATGTAGCATGCCCACAGCTCACTAACCATGAGGATGCCATGGGCACTGACGTAGCATGCCCACAGCTCACTAACCATGAGGATGTCATGGGCACTGACGTAGCATGCCCACAGCTCACTAACCATGAGGATGCCATGGGCACCGATGTAGCATGCCCACAGCTCACTAACCATGAGGATGCCATGGGCACTGACGTAGCATGCCCACAGCTCACTAACCATGAGGATGTCACGGGCACCGATGTAGCATGCCCACAGCTCACTAACCATGAGGATGCCATGGGCACTGACGTAGCATGCCCACAGCTCACTAACCATGAGGATGCCATGGGCACCGATGTAGCATGCCCACAGCTCACTAACCATGAGGATGTCATGGGCACTGACGTAGCATGCCCACAGCTCACTAACCATGAGGATGCCATGGGCACCGATGTAGCATGCCCACAGCTCACTAACCATGAGGATGCCATGGGCACTGACGTAGCATGCCCACAGCTCACTAACCATGAGGATGTCACGGGCACCAATGTAGCATGCCCACAGCTCACTAACCATGAGGATGTCATGGGCACTGATGTAGCATGCCCACAGCTCACTAACCATGAGGATGCCATGGGCACTGACGTAGCATGCCCACAGCTCACTAACCATGAGGATGTCACGGGCACCGATGTAGCATGCCCACAGCTCACTAACCATGAGGATGTCATGGGCACTGACGTAGCATGCCCACAGCTCACTAACCATGAGGATGTCATGGGCACTGACGTAGCATGCCCACAGCTCACTAACCATGAGGATGCCATGGGCACCGATGTAGCATGCCCACAGCTCACAAACCCTGAGAATGCCATAGACACCAATGCAGCATGCCCACAGCTCACTAACCCTAACCCGTATGTCTGTGGAATGTGGGTGCGGACCGGAGGTCCCTGGGGAAATCGTGGGGGGGCTGAAAGAAGGCATGAAGTTGCTTCAGCCGACAAGGTGAAGGAGAATCCTAAGGGATTCTACAGATACCTTAAGAGCAAAAAGATTGCAAGGGACAAAATGGGTCCTCTGGAAGATCAGAGTGGTAGACTATGTGTGGAGCCAAAAGAGGTGGGGGAGACCTCAAATGGATTTTTTGCATCTGTGTTTACTTGGGAGAAGGACACAGAGTCTATGGAAGTGAGACAAAGTGGCATCAACTCTATGGACCCTGAACAATTACGGAGGAGGAGGTTTCTGCTGTCTTGAGGTGGATGAGGGTGGATAAATCCCCAGGGCCTGACAAGGTGTCCCCTCAGAAATTGATGTGAGCTCAATTTCAATGTTTGGGAGAAGTTTGGATCGGTACATGGATGGCAGGCCTATGGAGAGCTGTGGTCTTGGTGCAGGTCAATGACACCAGGCAGTTTAATCGGTTCAGCATGGACTAGATGGGCTGAAGGGCCTGTTTCTGTGCTGTACTTGTCTATGACTTCGGCTTCATAGCCCACATGGTCACGGGGAGAACATACGACCTCTGTACAGACAGCGACGGGGTTTCAACCCGGGTTGCTGGGGCTGTAACGGCTTTACGCTAACTGTTCTTCACCCAGGATCGTCATCCTGTGGTGGCAGAAAGACTCATGACTTCCTGCGATCCCAAGAATGAAGCCGGCTGGAGCTTAGCTCCTGGGAGAGTCGCCCACGGTGCTAAGGTCAGGCGAGAAGTTCCAGACAAGGAGCGATCCAACCCAGACCTGAAGGTGGAGCTGAACGTTGCACCGATGATGTCTCCTCGCGTGGTGATGAAGCGTTTGCAAATGGATTTCCGAGATCGGAGGACACCTCAGCCCAACCATCAGCCACCCAAGCTACACATCTTCCAGGTGATGACACACCGCAGTCGCAGTGAAGATGGAGGAAGGCCCCCAGTGATGGTTCCCGGTCATCCTGCACGCCATGTCACCGGACCCTGACCCCAACCTGTCCAGCACCGTGTGGTGGCTGCCTTTGCGTCAGTGTCCCCACGTTAAACAAAGTCACACACAGGCACCCTCCACTAAGGGAACCCAACCTCACATCCCAGCCTTACAGACAGACAGCCCCTGAGGAGAAGATCACACTGCTGGTACTAACCACTACACTACCGTGCCTCCAACCTGACTGTTTTTAGATTATGAGAACACTCAGTCCTCTTTTATTGTCATTTAGAAATGCATACATGCATTAAGAAATGATACAATGTTTCTCCAGAGTGATATCACAGAAAACAGGTCAGACCAAAGACTAACACTGACAGAACCACATAATTATAACATGTAGTTACAGCAGTGCAAACCAATACCATAATTTGATGAAGAACAAACCATGGGCACGGTAAATAAAGTCTCAAAAGTCCCCAGGTCGATCGACTCCCGAGTCCCCAATAGCAGGCGGCAAAAGGGAGAAACTCCCTGCCATAAACCTCCAGGCACCATCAACTTGCCGATGCCTTGGAAGCAGCCGACCACAGCTGACACTGAGTCCGTCCATCCGAAAACTTCGAGCTTCCGACCAGCCTTTCCGATACAGCCTCCCGAGCGCCATCCTCTGCCGAGCGCCTTCGACCTCACCCCGGCCACTGAAACATGCAAAGCCGAGGTTTTCGGGGCCTTCAGCTCTCGAGTTCCGGTTACCACACAGTAGCAGCGGCAGTGAAGTGGTCATTTCAGAAGTTTCCCAGATGTTCCTCCGTACTCTCACGTCTGTCTCCATCAAATCAGAATTGTACACGGTCCCCTACTTAACAAATAAGAGATATCATTCACCGGAGAGGCTGCGCATGCTGCCGTCGCGTTGCCATCTTCTCTTCCTCCTTAACTAAAGGTAGCACACACAGAATTCCGGAGTAACTCAGCAGGCCAGGCAGCATCCATGGGAAAGAGTAAACAGTCGACGTTTCGGGCCGAGACCCTCCATCGGGACTGGAGAGAAAGATGAGGAGCTGGGGTAGGAAGGTGGGGAATGGGGAGGAAGAAATACGAGGTGGTAGGTGAGAAGTGGAGCCAGGGCAGGGGGAGAAGAGCTGGGAAGGTGAATGAGGAAAGGGATGAAGGGCTGGAGAAGAGGAATCTGATGGGGGAGGACAGAAGGCCGTGGAAGAAAGGAAGAGGGGAGAGCACTAGAGGGAAGCGATGGGCAGGTGAGAGAAGGAAAGGGAAATGGGGAATGGTGAAGGAGGGGGCAGTTACTGGATGTTTGAGAAATCGATGTCCATGCTATCCATCGGAGTCTACCCAGATAGAATATAAGGTGTTGCTCCTCCAACCCGACTGTGGCCTCATCATGGCGGTAGAGGGGGCCGTGGACTGACATGTCAGAATAGGAACGGGAAGTAGAATTGAAACGGGCGGCCACTGTGAGATCCCATGGCAGACAGAGCGTGGGTGTTCTGGGAAACGGTCGCCCAGTCTACGTAAGCCATGGGGCACAAGATGGCAGTGAAGACACGTCCCCAGCATGCAGGTCTGAGTGAGGACACGCTCGAAGAATCGGAGAGCAGCCGGGATCACGGAGGGGGAGCAGTGACAGAGGGTTTCACTGAACTCCCGTCGAGGGGAAGAATTATACTCCTTCAGGGTAGGCACCCCTGCAGGAGGCTTCACAGTGTAGTAACTACATCGCAAGTTTGTCAATCCAACCTTGATCTCGCTTCACGAAATAACTAGAGAACCTCCAAAAACATTTGCAAATTACTAAGCTCTGTTCAGCAGGATCCTGCTGTCAGAAATCTGTAAGGAACTCCTTGCCGGGATTCGTCAGGAATCGAAAGGCTGTCGTCAAAATTCCGGAGACAGTGTCTCCTTGTCAAATTTTGGTGGCTTGTACATTAGCATGGCACTTCAGAAAGCAGCTCCACAACATCAAATCTCAAGGAACAACACTCGGACGGAATTCAAGAATGTAAAGCTTTCATTAAATGTCAGTTAAAAGGCAACCCGGTTTCACGTTTAATGTAGACACAGGAGATTCTGCAGTTGCGGGTCATCTAGAGCAACACACACAAAATGCCGGAGGAACTTAGCAGGTCAGGCAGCTTCTATGGAGGGGAATAAACAGTCGATGTATCGGGTCGAGACCCTCCATCAGGACTGGAAATGGAGGGAGCAGAAGCCAGAACAAGAAGGTGTGGGAGAGGGGAGTGAGTACAAACTGACAGGTGAAGGGTGAGACCAGGTGAGGGGGGGAGGGGGATGGTGAGATACTGAGAGGTGGCGGAGAGGAGGGATGAAGTGAGACACTGGGAGGTGATAGGTGAGACCAGGTGAGGGGGAAGGTGGGTGGGTGGGGGAGAGGGGGGATGAAGTGAGACACTGGGAGGGGATGGGTGAGACCAGGTGAGGGGGAAGGTGGGTGCGTGGAGGAGAGGGGGGATGAAGTGAGACACTGGGAGGTGATGGGTGACACCAGGTGAGGGGGAAGGTGGGTGGGTGGGAGAGAGGGGGGATGAAGTGAGACACTGGGAGGTGATGCGTGAGACCAGGTGAGGGGGAAGGTGGGAGGGTGGAGGAGAGGAGGGATGAAGTGAGACACTGGGAGGTGATAGGTGAGACCAGGTGAGGGGGAAGGTGGGTGGGTGGGGGAGAGGGGGGATGAAGTGAGACACTGGGAGGTGATAGGTGAGAGCAGGTGAGGGAGAAGGTGGGTGGGGGAGAGGGGGGGATGAAGTGAGACACTGGGAGGTGATAGGTGAGAGCAGGTGAGGGAGAAGGTGGGTGGGGGAGAGGGGGGGATGAAGTGAGACACTGGGAGGTGATAGGTGAGACCAGGTGAGGGGGAAGGTGGGTGGGTGGGGGAGAGGGGGGATGAAGTGAAACTCTGGGAGGTGATAGGTGAGAGCAGGTGAGGGGGAAGGTGGGTGGGTGGGGGAGAGGGGGATGAAGTGAGACACTGGGAGGTGATGGGTGAGACCAGGTGAGGGGGAAGGTGGGTGGTTGGGGGAGAGGGGGGATGAAGTGAGACACTGGGAGGTGCTAGGTGAGACCAGGTGAGGGGGAAGGTGGATGGGGGAGAGGGGGATGAGGTTAGAAGCTGGGAGGTGATGAAGTAAGAAGTTCTGAACTCAGTTGGTCTCACCTATCACCTGCCAGCTCTGATAAGATCTGTAAGGTAAGATTAGTTTTACAGTGTTTACAGTATCACATGTTCATTGAAACATCGAATCGTACAGTGAATTGCATTAACAGCTAACACTATCAGGGGATGACCTGGGGTTATCCCACCAGTGTTACCACTTCTCTGGCGCCAACATAGCGTGCCCACAACTCAGCCATCCTAACCTGTACGTCTCTGGAATTTGGGAGGAGAGTGGAGTAGCCAGAGGAATCCCACGCGGTTACCGGGTGCTCCTTTCAGACAGTGGCGGGACCTGAACCCAGATCAGTGGTCACGGACACCGTGATGCATTGTGCTAACCACCAGAAATGTCCTGTAAATGGCATCCACTGTCAAGTAACTGGCTCCAGTTGTCAGATTCCAGTTAAAGCAGCCTCTGGCCTAACTTCGGTCACTCAAATATATGTACCTTGATAAGTTTACTTTGAACTTTTTGAACTCTGAGGAACCTCATCGCAATGTCAATTCTCAGAGAATGCTCCGCTGTCTAAATTTGGTAAACAACAGCTGATCTCAATGTACAGTATTTAGATATTTTTGTCAAGTTTATTATGTTTTCTGTCATTCACATGTGCAGAGATTGACTTCCAAATCCTGATCAAACGACACTTGGAGTATTGTGTTCAGTTCTGGTCGCCTCATTACAGGAAGGATGTGGAAGCTTTAGAGAGGGTGCAGAGGAGATTTACCAGGATGCTGCCTGGATTAGAGAGCGTGTCTTATGAGGATGGGTTGAGCGAGCTCGGGCTTTTCTCTCTGGAGTAAAGGAGGATGATAGGTGACTTGATAGAGGTGTACAAGATAATAAGAGGCATAGATCGAGTGGACAGCCAGAGACTTTTTCCCAGGATGGAAATGGTTAATTCAAGGGGGCATAATTTTAAGGTGATTGGAGAGAAGTATAGGGGGTGATGTCTGAGGACTTTTTTATTACACAGAGAGTGGTGGGTGTGTGGAACGCCCAGCCTGGGGAGGTAATAGAGGCAGATACATTAGGGACATTTAAGAGACTTTTAGAAAGATTCAAAATTCTTGATTGTTTAATGTCATTCCCGTTACACGAGTGTAAAGGAGAATTAAATAATGATTACTCCGAATCTGATGCAGCACAAAAAATACACAAAAGTATAAAACACAAGAAATATAGACACATAAGATAGTGTATATACTTAGATTGATTGTATGTCAACTAAGCGACACTCGGCTCAGGATTGTGTGTACATAAGGTGACTGACTGGAAATGATGAAGTAGTGGTGGTTGGGGTTTGTGGAGGGGTGGTTTAGTGGGTGGAGGTGTTGATCAGCCTCACTGCTCGGGGAAAGTCACTGTTCTTGAGTCTGGAGGTCCTGGTGTGGATGCCACATAGCCTCCACTCGGATAGGCACGTGGATGGTAGTAAGACAGAGACTATGTGTGAGAGAAGGGTTAAACTGGTGTCAGAGCAGGTTAAAAGATCAGCCCAGCATTATGGGCCAAAGGACCTGAACTGTGTTCTTGCATTGCTCCACGCAGGAGTCCGACAAGAGCTTACGTTCCCCCAGGTTTTCAGATATCGTGTTATTAACTGAAATTGTACAGTAGGCTGGCTGCCCCAGCCTGCAATCTCCCTGAATGGGCTCATTCCTACAGTCTGCTAGCAATGGATTATTATCCAAAACGAAATGACAAGGTGTTGTTTACACGTATAGGGAACAAAAAGCACCAGGTACAGAAACCACCTCAAACACCAGGAGATAAAAGCAAGGCTGGAGATTTGTAAAGTGTTACTCAGACCATACCTGGCGTATTGTGAGCAGCTTTGGTCAGTGTTTCTGAGGCAGCTTTGGCCCATGTATCTGAGGCAGCTTTGGCCCGTGTATCTGAGGCAGCTTTGGCCCGTGTATCTGAGGCAGCTTTGGTCCGTGTATCTGAGGCAGCTTTGGCCCGTGTATCTGAGGCAGCTATGGTCTGTGTATCTGAGGCAGATTTGGCCCGTGTATCTGAGGCAACTTTGGCCCATGTATCTGAGGCAGCTTTGGCCTGTGTATCTGAGGCAGCTTTGGCCTGTGTATCTGAGGCAGCTTTGGCCCGTGTATCTGAGGCAACTATGGTCTGTGTATCTGAGGCAGCTATGGTCTGTGTATCTGAGGCAGCTTTGGCCTGTGTATCTGAGGCAGCTTTGGCCCGTGTATCTGAGGCAACTATGGTCTGTGTATCTGAGGCAGCTATGGTCTGTGTATCTGAGGCAGCTTTGGCCTGTGTATCTGAGGCAACTATGGTCTGTGTATCTGAGGCAGCTTTGGTCTGTGTATCTGAGGCAACTATGGTCTGTGTATCTGAGGCAGCTTTGGTCTGTGTATCTGAGGCAGCTATGGTCTGTGTATCTGAGGCAGATTTGGCCCGTGTATCTGAGGCAGCTATGGTCTGTGTATCTGAGGCAGCTATGGTCTGTGTATCTGAGGCAGCTATGGTCTGTGTATCTGAGGCAGCTTTGGCCCGTGTATCTGAGGCAGCTTTGACCCGTGTATCTGAGGCAACTATGGTCTGTGTATCTGAGGCAGCTTTGGCCCGTGTATCTGAGGCAACTATGGTCTGTGTATCTGAGGCAGCTATGGTCTGTGTATCTGAGGCAACTATGGTCTGTGTATCTGAGGCAGCTTTGGCCCGTGTATCTGAGGCAGCTTTGACCCGTGTATCTGAGGCAACTATGGTCTGTGTATCTGAGGCAGCTTTGGCCCGTGTATCTGAGGTAACATGCACTGGCATTGCAGAGGGCCCAGAGGAGGTTCATGGGAGGGATTCCGGGATTGACTAGGTGAACATACGAGGAGCTTCTGATGGCTCTGGGACAGTCCTCGCTGTAGTTTTCACCATATCAATGTGACAGGGCGTGATGTTTGGGCGATTTCAATGCCTGACCAGATGGATTGAAAAGGCAGGGTGTCAGGACAAGAGGTGAGGGTCAGGCCCGTTCTGCTCGCTGCTCCATGATGTTTGCTTGGCTCTGTGTTAAACTGAGGCTGAGGCTCTGGCCTGCTCTGGCAGCTGGGGCTCTGTGATGTTTGCTTGGCTCTGTGTTAAACTGAGGCTCAGGCTGAGGCCTGCTCCAGCAGCTCCGGGCTCCGTGCCTGTGGGCTCCATGACGTTTCCTCAGTTCAGTGAAAAGTGAGTTTCAGGCTGTGGCCTGTTCCTGCAGCACTGGGCTCTGTGTCTATGAGCTCGTTTTGGCATAAAATGCTATTTGTTTACTTTTATTGTCTGCACAATGTTTTTTTTTCCCTGACTACACATTAGGGGTTTGATGATCATCATTTTTAAAGGGTTTGTTTGGGTTCCTTTATTTTGTCACTGCCTGTAAGAAGATAAATCTCAAGCTTGTGTAACGTATACATACTTTGATCATAAATGTACTTTAAACTTTGAACTTAGAATGAGGGAGGGTCTCATTGAAGCCTTTCAAATACTGAAAGACTTAGATCGTGGATGTGGAGAGGTTGTTTACTATAGTGGGGGAGTCTAGGACCAGAGGACACAGATAGAGTGGATGTGGAGAGGTTGTTTACTATAGTGGGGGAGTCTAGGACCAGAGGACACAGATGGAGTGGATGTGGAGAGAATATTTCCTATAGTGGGGGAGTCTAGGACCAGAGGACACAGATAGAGTGGATGTGGAGAGGATGTTTCCTGTAGTGGGGGAGACTAGGACCAGAGGACACAGATAGAGTGGATGTGGAGAGGATGTTTCCTGTAGTGGGGGAGACTAGGACCAGAGGACACAGATAGAGTGGATGTGGAGAGGATGTTTCCTATAGTGGGGGAGTCTGGGACCAGAGGGCACAGATAGAGTGGATGTGGAGAGGATGTTTCCTATAGTGGGGGAGTCTAGGACCAGAGGACACAGATAGAGTGGATGTGGAGAGGATGTTTCCTGTAGTGGGGGAGTCTGGGACCAGAGGACACAGATAGAGTGGATGTGGAGAGGATGTTTCCTGTAGTGGGGGAGACTAGGACCAGAGGGCACAGCCTCAGAGTAGAGGGACGTCCATTTGAAGCAGAGATGAGGAGGTATTTCTTTAGCCAGAAGGTGGTGAGTCTGTGGAATTTGCTGCAGACGACTGTGGAGGCCAAGTCATTGGGTACACTTAATGCAGAGATTGATGGATTAGGATCGTTAAGTTTGGTAAATTGTTTTTTTCTTGTCACTTACCGAGGTACAGTGAAAATGGTTTTGCATACAGATCATTTCAACACGTCAGTACCTCGAGGTCGAACAAGGAAACAGCAATAACCGAGTCTGGATGAAGTGTGACAGTCACAGAGAGAGGGCAGAGCAGGCGGGCAATCAGGTGCCAGGGACACAGCCTGGCACAGACTGGGAGATGAAGAGTTCATCTCCAGAGTACAAGAGGTCTGATAGAGCGGGTTGAAGCTGTCCGTGATCCCGGTGGGACGTGCTTTCAGGCTCCCCGATGGGAGGGGAGGGAAGGGAGAATGTGAAGGGAGGGTGTTCACTGACACAGTGATACATGCCGAACATGAATAACTGAATCCTGCTTCAGATGTCTCCACAGCCACTCTTTACTGAGATCTGAAAACACAAACCCTTCTCTTGAAGTTTGCAAGCCACTGTGATTGGTTGAAAACCGGATCCAGCGTTTGGCCTCCTGAACCTCGCTGACAAGTGGTCGTCTGCTGAAACTCGGCGGAAGACAGCTGACGTTTGTCAGCGGAACGTGTCCCCTGACTCTTCGCCCTGGTGGGCGGTTTCCAGATCCCGCCGCTGCTGCGGGAACTGGCTCGCTGCCCCTGAAGTTGACCAGGGCAGCGCCCGTGCTGTCCTGCAGAGCAAACTCAGGGGGCCGGGCGGCGTCTGCACAGCGTAACGGACAGTCAGCGTCTCGGGTGCGGCCTCGGACCACGTGGTAGCGTGACGATCAGCACAACGCTTTACGGCACTGGCGCTCTCCGATCGGGGTTCAATTCCCACTGCCATCGGTATGACTTCCCCGCCATCACGTGGGTTTGCTCCGGGTGCTCTGGTTTTCTCCCACATTCCAAAGGCGTACAGGTGAGTTGGAGCCGGCAGTGTTGCGACACTGACTGGCTGCCCAGAGCAATCCTCGCTGATTTATTTTGGCACAAGTGACGCACCTCACTGTATGTTTTGCAATATTGTACATGTGATAAATAGGGCTCATGAGATCATTAGACCATAAGACGTAGGAGCAGAATTAGGCCATTCAGCCCATCGAGTCTGCTCCGCCACGCCATCATGGCTGATTTACTATCCCTCTCAACCCCATTCTCCTACCCTTTGATGCTCTGACTGATGAAGAACCTATCAGTCTCCGCTTTAAGTATACTGGAAGACTTGGTCTGCAGAATGGCTATGTTTCAGGTCAAGAACCTGCAAGAAGACTAAGAGTGGAGAGAGAGAGATGGCCTGCATGATCAACACGAGAGATTCTGCCGATGCCAGAAATCAGGAGCAACGCACACAAAATGCAGTTTAATTTTCATATAAATGCAAAAGTACAGGGACCATTTACAAGGAAATTGCTGGCACTTGAGGCCCTGAGTTACAGGGAAAGGTTGAACTGGTTCAGACTGTATTCCCTGGAGTGTAGGAGATTGAGGGGAGATTTGATTGAGGTAGGCAAAATTCTGAGGGGTTTAGACAGGGTCAATGCAAGCAGGCTTTTTTCCATTGAGGTTGGGTGAGACTACAACCAGAGGCCATGGATTAGGGGTGTGTAACCCTCTCACCGTGGTTGGTTAGCTCTCTCTGGTGACTCAGCAATGAATCGGGTAACGGTGGGTGTCGAACCCATGTTCTGCGTGGAAAGCACCAGCCACGATTCAAACTTGCCTCGAAGTCCATTACAATCTAACTGACTAACTCAGAAGTATTGGTACTTCGCCCATGGAACCATTTGTCCTCACAAAGAACTTCTTACGACGGTGTCTGTCCTTCAGGCGGGGGTCCGCGAGCATCTTCTAGTGTGCTCTCATCCGCACCTCACTTCTCGTCCCCCAACTCCTCCCAAAAAGACCCCAAACCAACCCACGTTCTCCTAGAGATCTGATGCTACCAATCTCTCTCAAATGTTCCGTAGCATCCCACCGGACAGAATGTTTTCAGGGCAAACCCGATTGGCTGACACAACATTCAGGACAAACCTGATTGGCTGACACAACATTCAGGCCAAACTTGATTGGCTGACACAACATTCAGGACAAACCTGATTGGCTGACACAACATTCAGGCCAAACTTGATTGGCTAATACAACATTCCAAAGCAGATCAAATGACTCCTGATCTTAACAGAGACCAAAATATTGGACTTTAAAGTTTAATTAACAGAGCACACTGCGTTTTACAGAAAAGCTGAGGGAAATAAGATACCCAACAGCATAAAGGTAGTAACACAATAAAACTTAGTCTCAACCTGTGTATTACAGGTGAAAGATAAAATGTTTAAGGGGAAACTGAGGGGGAACTTCTTCACTCAGAGGGTGGTGAGAGTGTGGATGAGCTGCCAGTGGAAGTGAGTTCGATTTCAACATTTGCTAGACATTTGGATAGGAGGGGTGTGGAGGGATATGTCCTGGGTGCAGGTTGATCACAGACTAGATGGGCTGAAGGGCCTGTTTCTCTAACGTAGAACAAAAAAGTCTATATTAAAAAATAACAATGTCACATGAAATTAAATTCAATTACATTTAGTGAATAATATAAATAAACAGGAAAAAAGAGACGGTATCAATATCATGTTAATCCCAGAGCTCCCTGTTAGGAAATGTCCGTAAGTGATATTTGCTTTCATGATTCAGAAGCAGAGCCTTCTGTCAAACTTCAGTAAGCAGAGACTGATTTCAAATCTCAGTGTTTCGAACTTCCCCTGAAAATGCCAGCATCTGTCAGCTTTCAGGGAAAATTAAACAGTTTCTTCCTTAAAATTTCACAGAATCCACAAATGTTGCAAAACAACAGATTTCACATCATGCAAGTTAGTGATATTAAACTAGATTCTGATTCTGACAGATAGTCATGGTTATCCATGGATAGCCATGGATAGCCGAATGGCCTACTCCTGCACCTATTTTCTATGTTTCTATGTTTCTATGTTATTACTGTGAGCTGTACTGGGTGATTCTCACTGAGGTTCAGTGAGAAGCTTTTGCCCTCCGTCCAGACTGCAGTACATCGAGGTCGCACGACGGGAGAAACAGGACGCAGAATCTAAAAATGGAAAGATTAGCTCGATCTGTGTCACATGTACGGGGGCGACGGCACGGTTGCGTAGCAGTTCGCGGAATGCTTTACAGCGGGGTTCGATCCCCGTGACCGCGTGCTCCCGTTTCCTCCCAGCTTCCAAAGACGTACTGTTAGGGTTAGTGAGTTGTGGGCACTGGAAGCGTGGCGACACTTGTGGGCTATCGCCAGCACAATCCTTGCTGGTTCAACTTTTTTTTAGATTATGAAAACACTCAGTCCTCTTTTATTGTCATTTAGAAATGCATACATGCATTAAGAAATGATACAATGTTCCTCCAGAGTGATATCACAGAAAACAGGACAAACCAAATACTAACACGGACGGAACCACATAATTATAACATATAGTTACAGCAGTGCAAAGCAATACCATAATTTAATGAAGAACAAACCATGGGCACAGTAAAAAAAAGGTCTCAAGTCCCGATCGACTCCCGAGATCCTGATAGCAGGCGGCAAAAGGGAGAAACTCCCTGCCGTAAACCTCCAGGCACCGTCAACTTGCCGATGCCTTGGAAGCAGCCGACCACAGCCGACACTGAGTCCGTCCATCCGAAAACTTTGAGCCTCTGACCAGCCTCTCTGATACAGCCTCCCGAGCGCCATCCTCTGCCCAGCGCCTTTGACCTCGCCCCGGCCGCTGAAACATGCAAAACTGAGGATTTCGGGGCCTTCTGCTCTGGAGATTCCGGTTACCACACAATAGTAGCGGCAGCAAAGCGGGCATTTCAGAGTTTTCCAGATGTTCCTCCGTACTCTCACGTCTGTCTCCATCAAATCAGAATTGTGCACGGTCCCCTACTTGACAGATTACAGATATCATTCACCGGAGAGGCCGCGCGCGCTGCCGTCGTGCCGCCATCTTCTCCTCCTCCTTATTTGATATATTTCGCAGTATGTTTTGATGCACATGTGACAATTAAAGATCATCATTAATCTCTCTAAATAGAGAAAAAGTACAGTGCGGACAGACAAGGCGCAAGGCCAGAATGAGTTATACTGGGGGATCAATAGTTCATATTTAGAGTTATCATAAAGCACTACAGCAGAGAAACAGACCCTTCGGCCCATCTAGACCATGCCAAACTATTAACCTGCCTACTCCCATTGACCCACACCGGGACCACACCCTCCATACCCTCCCATTCACGTACTTATCCAAACTTCTCTTCAGCGACCTCTTCCACTAGCAGCTCATTCCACACTCTCACTACCCTCTGAGTGAAGATGTTCCCCCTCTCACCTTTCACCCTTAACCCATGACCTCTAGCTGCAGTCCCACCCAGCCTCAGTGGGAAAAAAGCCTGCTTGCATTTACCCCTCAGAATTATG
This sequence comes from Mobula hypostoma, assembly GCF_963921235.1. Classification (NCBI taxonomy): domain Eukaryota; kingdom Metazoa; phylum Chordata; class Chondrichthyes; order Myliobatiformes; family Myliobatidae; genus Mobula; species Mobula hypostoma. The sequence continues at coordinate 1,152,216 of NC_086126.1, read as the reverse complement.
CCTCCCTCTACCAAATCCCCCTTCACTTTCCTGCGCTCCAGTGAATAAAGTCCTAACCTCTTCAGCCTGTCCCTCTAAAACACTTTTACGTTTAAATTTGCAAAGCTGTGTTTGCAGGAACTCTGAGCTAAAAGCAGTGACTGCTGGGAAAAGATGGCCAAGCATTCTCCGTGGAGCGAGGAACTGAGTTCACATTTCAGGTTAGGGTTACGAAGCAGGTCGGGAGATCAGAGGTTCATATTTAGATTCATAGATTGATAGAACACAGAAACAGGCCCTTCAGCCCATCTAGTCGGTGCTGAACTATTATTCTGCTGAATCCCTTTGATCCGCAGCTGGAACATAACACACCATACTCTCCCATCAGCTCAGGGACCCCTCCCTCAAGTGGTGGCATGCAGGTTTCAGGTTTCAGACAATAGTACAAGGCTGTTTATTGTGTTCGGCCTTCAAGATTTCAGTAACCAATATGAAGCACAGACAGAGTGGACGAGGAGAGGATGTTTCCTATAGTGGGGGAGCCTAGGACCAGAGGACACAGATAGAGTGGATGTGGAGAGGATGTTTCCTATAGTGGGGGAGTCTAGGACCAGAGGACACAGATAGAGTGGATGTGGAGAGGATGTTTCCTATAGTGGGGGAGTCTAGGACTAAAGGTGGAGTCTCAGAATAGAGGGACGTCCATTTAGAACAGAGATGAGGAGGAGTTTCTTTACCCAGAAGGTGTTGAATCTGTGGAATTCATTGCCACAGATGGCTGTGGAGGCCAAGTGATTGGATATACTTAAAGCGGAGGTTGATAGCTTCTTGATTATTCAGGTTGTGAAAGGTTATCGGGAGGGGCAACGGAGGGGGGAACGTCGACTCAGACCAGGTGAGGCCTGCGTCAGGCATTTTCATGCCTTACAAGGCGCAGATTGGAAGTCTGTGTGGGGCGCCATTCCTCGCACAGATACTAGAGCAATGTGTGGTTAAGTGCCTTGCTCAAGGGCTCAAACTGCCACAGCTGAGGCTCGAACTACCGACCTTCAGATCACTAGACGAACACTTTAACCACTTGACCACATGCCACGCATTGGGAGAAGGCTGGAAAATGGGGTTAAGGGGGTAATAGACCATAAGACATAGGAGCAGAATCTGGCCATTCAGCCCATCAAGTCTACTCCAACATTCCATCATGGCTGATTTATTATCCCTCTCAAAGCGATTATCCTGGCTCTTTTTAACAACGAGTGGCGGGTGCGTGGAACTCCCTGCTAGGGGTGTTGGTAAAGGCAGACACATTAGGGATGTTTAAGAGACTGTTAGATAGGGACATGGATGATAGAAAAATGGAGGGTTATGTTGGAGGGAAGGGTTGGATTGATTTTGGAGTAGGTTATCAGGTTGGCACAATATTGTGGACCAAAGGACCTGCACTGGTCTGTAATATTTTACGTTCTTCGTCCTTAAAGCGGCGCGATGCATGCACTGTGTGTGGTTGGAGCTGGTTCCACTGGGTGAGATGAGGCATCCCAGGCATTGAGACAATCCCTGGTCTCACAAAGACCCCTGCTGGTTCCTCGGTGATCGCCAGTCCTTTTTACCCTCTTTTTCTGTCCGTGATCACCTGCGACATGCTCTTGGGCATGGGCACCAGTGATAATGTTCAGATGTTGTACCAGATCTGTGGGATCAGGGCACGCCTGCCTGTTAACCTGAGCATCAAGGCAAGCAGCAACGCGGCTCTCGCTCGGAATCAGAACCAGAATCGGGTTTGTCCGCAAAGGGCCGATGTCATGAAGCTTGTTGTTCTGTGAGCGGCAGTACGTTGCAAGGCATAAAAAAAATTACTGTAAGTTCAAAGTCCAGAAACTTAAATTCAAAGTAAATTTATTATCAAAGTGCATATACGTCACCATTTACAATTCTGGAGTTCGTTTTCTAGCGGGACTTCACAGTAAATTCAAAGAAACGGAACAGAATCACCACACCCTAGAGGAGAGACATCAGCCGGTGACAAACTGTGTTAGACCAAAAGGAGAGAAAAAAATGATAATAATAATAATAAATAAACAATAAATATCGAGGATGTGAGATGAAGAGTCCTTGAAAGTGAGTTCATCGGTTGTGGGAGCAGTTCAGTGATGGGGTGAGTGAATTTGAGTGAAGTTATCCCCTCTGGTTCAAGAACCTGGTGGTTATTGACTGATTGTGAATCAGTGCAGAATAGGCCCTCCTGGCCCTTTGAGCCCTGCTGCCCAGTAATCCCCCAATTTAACTCGAGCCTAACGATGGGACAATTCACAATGACCAATTGGCCTGCTAACCGGTAGGTCTTTGGACTGTGGGAGGAAACCCGCGTGGGCACGGAGAGATGGTACCAACTCCCTACAGAAGAGGGCATGGCCTGGGAGGTGGTGGTCCTTGCTGATGGATGCTGCTTTCCTGTGATGGGGCTCCATGTCGATGTGCTCAGTAAGAAATACTTTAAATATTAGCAAATAGTGCAAAAAGTGAGCAAAAGAGTGCGATTGGTTTCATGGATTCCTGGGCCGGGGATCTGATGGCAGAGGGGAAGAAGCTGTTCCTGAGTCGTCGAATGTGTGTCTTCCTGTCCCCTGTACCTGCTCACTGATGGTGGTGTTGAGAAGAGGCCGCGTCCTGGGCAATGGGGGTCCTTCACGGTGGACATCCTCCTTTTGAAGATGTCCACAATGGTGGGACTGTCTGAGCTTACAGCCATCTTTTTCTACCACTCCGTACCAGGCAGTGCTGCGACCAGTTAGAATGCTCTCTTCTGCTGGGATTCGCTAGTCCTCGGTGACATGCCAAGTCTCCGCAAACTCCTAATGAAATGTGGCTGCTGCCGTGCGTTCTTCGTAACCGCATCAATGTGCAGGGCCCCGGATAGATCTTTAGAGATGTTGACACCCAGAAACTTTCCAGTGCTGGCCTCTCGCTGAGGACTGGTGTGTGCTTTCTCCCAGAGTCCTCTCAGGATCGGAGTGAGCTGCCCGCCCGGGCCTCGGTGGCTGTTTGTGGGCGGGAGTGCAGATTCCCTTCCACCCTCCATTGCGACAGCAGTACAGTACAATGCGTAAAATCACTACAGTATTGTGTCAAAGTCTTCGGCAACTGAGCTATATATATGAGCCTAAGACTTTTCCACGATAATGCATGTCGTGAAATTTGTCGTTTTGTGGCAGCAATACATTGAAATACATAACTAAAAATTCACAATATGAAATATGTTTAAATACAATTAAATAAGTGCAAAAATAGTGAACAACCATATACAACTAGCAGTGTGCAAAATAAGACAAATTGTTCCCTCCTCACTCCTTTCACACTGCCAGTTCCCCCTTAATAACACATAAACTTCAATCAGATTGCTTCCTAACCTTCGTAATTCCAGAGGATACAGGCTGTAATCTCTCCTAATCTGTTCCCAATTAGAATTTGATTACAGGAAGAGCTAACGACCTCTACAGAGACCCTGGGCTCAGATTAAACCCGGACGTTTCTCATTTCTGGTCTTTAGAATCCAGGCCAGCGTTTCTCCTGGGCTGTCTGAAGTTCAGACCTCGGGGCAGAGGGGCAAGTTCACTGCCTCGGCCCAGTCCCTGACATCCAATTCTCAGCCTGAGGCTCAGTTCAAGCGGGAGAGAGGCAAATCAGCTCTCACACCTTCCTCCCCCAGCTCGGTTGTGACAGGGAAGACGGCAAGTTACTCAAATATTAATTATTGACTCTTGTCTGATATACCTGCTGTGCAAATCATGATTGTGACAGTTCATCTTGAATACGTACATTTGTACAGGGTTCAGAATCTGTTTCACTATCACTGACAAATGGTGTCAAATTTATTGTTTTGCGACAGCAGAACAGTGGAAATTCTTTCATCCATGTGTCTATCTAAGTCTCTTTAACGTACCTAAAGTATTTGCCTCTACATCATCCCTAACAGGGTGTTCCACACACCCACCACTTTCTGTGATAAACTACCTCTGACGCACCCCCCCATACTTTCCTCCAATCACATTAAAAACTTTTCCCCCTCGTATGAGCCATTTCCACCCTGGTGAAAAGTCTCTGGCTGTCCACTCAATCAGTCACTCTTATCATCTTGTATACCTCTATCAAGTCACCTCTCATCCTCCTTCACATAGACATAGTCATAGTCACAGTCATACTTTATCGATCCCGGGGGAAATTGGTTTTCCTTACAGTTGCTCCATAAACAATAAATAGTAATAGAACCATAAATAGTTAAATAGTAATATGTAAATTATGAAATAAGTCCAGGACCAGCCTATTGGCTCAGGATGTCTGACTGTCCAAGGGAGGAGTTGTAAAGTTTGATGGCCACAGGCAGGAATGACTTCCTATGACGCTCTGTGCTGCATCTCGGTGGAATGAGTCTCTGGCTGAATGTACTCCTGTGCCCACCCAGTATATTATGTAGTGGATGGGAGACATTGTCCAAGATGGCATGCAACTTGGACAGCATCCTCTTTCAGACACCACCGTCAGAGAGTCCAGTTCCGTCCCCACAACATCACTGGCCTTATGAATGAGTTTGTTGATTCTGTTGGTGTCTGCTACCCTCAGCCTGCTGCCCCGGCACACAACAACAAACATGATCGCACTGGCCACCACAGACTCGTAGAACATCCTCAGCATCGTCCTGCAGATGTTAAAGGACCTCAGTCTCCTCAGGAAATAGACACGGCTCTGACCCTTCTTGTAGACAGCCTCAGTGTTCTTTGACCAGTCCAGTTTATTGTCAATTCGTATCCCCAGGTATTTGTAATCCTCCACCATGTCCACACTGACCCCCTTGATGGAAACAGGGGTCACCGGTACCTTAGCTGTCCTCAGGTCTACCACCAGCTCCTTCACTCCAGAGATAAAAGCCTGAGCTCACTCAACCTCTCCTCACAAGACATGCTCTCCAATCCAGGCAGCATCCTGGTAAATCTCCTCTGCACCCTCTGTAAAGCTTCCAGATCCTTCCTATAATGAGGCGACCAGAACTGAATACAGTACTCCAAGTGTGGTCTGACCAGGGTTTTATAGAGCTGCAACATTACCTCACAGCTTTTGAATGCAGTACCCCAGCTAATGAAGGCCAACACAACCTACACTTTCTTAACTATCCGATCAACTCGTGTGGCAACTTTGAGGAATCTATGGATGTGAACCCCAAGATCCCTCTGTTCCTCCACACTGCCAAGAATCCTGCCATTAACCCCGTATTCTGCCTTCAAATTCGATCTTCCAAAGGGAATCACTTCACGCTTTTCCGGGTTGAACTCATTTGGCTGAAGAAATTCCTCCTCACCTCTGTTCTAAATGGACACCCCTCTATTCTGAGAGTGTGCCCTTTGGTTCTCGACCCCCCCACTGCAGGAAACGTCCTCTCTATCGAGACCTTTCAATATTTGCCAGGTTTCAATGAGATTCCCCCTCATTCTTCGAAACTCCAGTGAGTACAGGCCCAGAGCCGTCAAACACTCCTCATATGTTAACCCTTTCATTCCCAGAGGGCACTGTGCATCTTCCCTTTCCATCGTATTGATCTTTTCACTTATGAAGGACACATGCCATCCCCACCTCCAGCGTTGTCTGTGTAGTTTGCTGGTTCTCCCTGTGAGCACGTGGACCTCCCCCAGACACACCGGTTCCCTCCCATATCCCAGCCATGTGCGGTGTCGCCGGGTTAATCAGCCCCAGTGGCAACATTATTAGGGATCTCCTGTACCCAACAGATGTGTATGTTCCTGGTCTTCTGCTGCTGTAGCCCATCCACTTCAAAGTTCAATGTGTTGTGCGTTCAGAGATGCTCTTCTGCACACCACTGTTGTAACGTGTGGTTATTTGAGTTACTGTCACCTTCCTGTCAGCTTGAACCAGTCTGGCCATTCTCCTCCGACCTCTCTGGCATTTTCACCCACAGAACCGCCGCTCACTGGATTTTTTTTTTGTTTTTCACACCATTCTCTGTAAACTCTAGAGACTGTTGTGCGTGAAAGTCCCAGCAGATCAGCAGTTTCTGAGATACTCAAACCTCCCCATCTGGCACCAACAACCATTCCACGATCACAAAGTCACTTAGATCACATTTCTTCCCCATTCTGATGTTTGATCTGAACAACAACTGAACCTCTTGACCATGTCTGCATGCTTTTATGCACTGAGCTGCCACCACGTGATTGACTGTTTGGATATTTGCATTAACGAGCCGGGGTACTTGTGTACTGAATGAAGAGTATACAGAGTATACATTTCGTTGTACACTATGTGAACACTCAGCTGGGCCTTGCCAATAACATCGGCGTTTCTCCTCCTTGCTTGGAATATAAATGAGGATATGATCCCAATTCAGAGCAAAACAACAGCGAAGATGAATTTATGATTAAAATTTATCATTCCCTGACAAATGGGAAGTGAGATCGATTGCAGGCGAAGAGAGTCCAGCATGAAGCATTCGATATCTCAGAGTGGTGATGGAAATAGACTGCAGGTGTTTCCTGTCCTGACAGGGGCAGGGATGGCCAAGGGGAGATTTGACAGAGGTGTTTAAAACAGCAGGCGTTTCCCATCCTGACAGGGGCAGGGATGGCCAAGGGGAGATTTGACAGAGGTGTTTATAACAGCAGGCGTTTCCCCACATCTTGAGACCAATTGCAAATGGAGGGCCAGGTCTGATTGTTGTGCGTCACACCGAAAAAGGTTACATATCTATTGAAAAGTACAGCCTGAAACAGGCTGGTGACAGTTTATCTACTGATGTCTACTATAAGCCTGCTGACTCTCACAGTTATCTGGACTATTCCTCTTCTCACCCTGTCTCTTGCAAAAATGCCATCCCCTTCTCGAATTCCTCCGTCTCCGCCACATCTGCTCTCAGGATGAGGCTTTTCATTCCAGGACGAGGGAGAGGTCCTTCTTTTTTAAAGAAAGGGTCTTCCCTTCCTCCACCATCAACTCTGCTCTCAAACGCATCTCCCCCATTTCACGCACATCTGCTCTCACTCCATCCTCCCGCCACCCCACCAGGAATAGGGTTCCCTTGGTCCTCACCTATCACCCCACCAGCCTCCAGGTCCAACATATTATTCTCCGTAACTTCCGCCACCTCCAACGGGATCCCACCACTAAGCACATCTTTCCTTCCCCCTCCCCGCTTTCCGCAGGGATCGCTCCCTACGTGACTCCCTTGTCCATTCGTCCCCCCCATCCCTCCCCACTGATCTCCCTCCTGTCACTTATCCTTGTAAGTTGAACAAGTGCTACACATGCCCTTACACTTCCTCCCTTACCACTATTCAGGGCCCCAGACAGTCCTTCCAGGTGAGGCGACACTTCACCTGTGAGTTGGCTGGGGTGATATACTGCGTCCGGTGCTCCCGATGTGGCCTTCTATGTATTGGCGAGACCCGACGCAGACTGGGAGATCATTTTGCTGAACACCTACGCTCTGTCCGCCAGAGAAAGCAGGATCTCCCAGTTGCCACGTATTTGAATTCCACATCCCATTCCCATTCTGACATGTCTATCCACGGCCTCCTCTACTGTAAAGATGAAGCCACACTCAGGTTGGAGGAACAACACCTTGTATTCCGTCTGGGTAGCCTCCAACCTGATGGCATGAACATTGACTTCTCTAACTTCCGCTAATGCCCCACCTCCCCCTTGTACCCCATCCGTTATTTATTTTTATACACACATTCTTTCTCTCTCTCTCCTTTTTCTCCCTCTGTCCCTCTGACTATACCCCTTGCCCATCCTCTGGTTCCTCCCCCGCTCTTCCTTCTCCCTGGACCTCCTGTCCCATGATCCTCTCGTATCCCTTTTGCCAATCACCTGTCCAGCTCTTGGCTCCATCCCTCCCCCTCCTGTTTTCTCCTATCATTTTGGATCTCCCCCTCCCCCTCCCACTTTCAAATCTCTTACTAGCTCTTCTTTCAGATTAGTCCTGATGAAGGGTCTCAGCCCAAAACGTCAACTGTACCTCTTCCTAGAGATGCTGCCTGGCCTGCTGCGTTCACCAACAACTTTGATGTGTGTGGCCTGAAACAGGCTCTTTGGCCCATCTAGTCTGTACCAAACCATTACAACTGCTTAATCACATTGACCCCAGTCCTCCATCGCCCCACCATCCATGTTCCCGTCCACATTTCTCTTAAACATTGAAATCGAGTTCGCACGCCCCACCTGTACTGGCAGCTGGTTCCTCCCTCTCACCACCGTCTCAGTGTAGAAGTTTCCCTTAAACTTTTCACCCTTCACCCTCAGACCATGACCTCCAGTTGCAGTTCCACCCAACCTCAGCGGAAAAAGCCTGCCTGCATTTACCTAATATATACCTTTCATAATTTTGTATACCTCTATTTAACCTGCCCTCAATCTCCAGCATTCTGACGATGACGGGAAGCCGATGCGGGAGAGCCTGTAATGTGGAAACGCCAATGGTACAAGTAGTCTTCACAACTGGGGTCTTCATTGGTGGCAGTGGGCGGCCATGACTTCCGTGCCTTGTCAGGCCATCGGTCTCCACGAAGCGTTGGAGAACCACTTTCCTGGACATTGCATCTCACTGTAGATCTCATCCGGCCAGTCCGCCGAAGCTGGGAGGGTCTAACGTAGACTCCATGAGGAAAGGGAAAGAAATTCACTTCCCCGGAGAGCATAGAGAATGTGAAGTTTGTTCGGACAGAGGGAGGTTGGCATAGCGCCTTACAGCGCCAGTAACCTGGATCCGATTCCTGTTTCTGTCTGCGAGGGGTTTGCCTGTTCCCCACGTGACCGCGAGATTTCCTCTGGGCGCTCTCGTTTCCTCCCACATTGCAAAGACGTACGGTTTAACATTACTGAGCAATGGACAACCGACGTTGGGACCAGAAGCATGGCAGCACTTGTGGGCTGCTCCAAAATCCTTGGACTGTGTTAGTTATTGATGCAAATGATGCATTTCGCTGCACGTTTCAATGCACGTGTGAGAAATATATCTAATAGTACTTATCTGAACCACGAGAGATTCTGCAGGTGCTGGAAATCCAGCCAAAATGCTGGAGGAACTTGGCAGGTCAGGCAGCATCCATGGAGGGGAATAAACAGTCGATGTTTTGGGCCGAGACCCTTCATCAGGACTGGAGAGGAAGGGGGGCAGATGCCAGGATTTCATGGCATATGCCAGTGACGTTTAACCTGATTCTGATTCTGAAAAAGAATATGGGGAGGGGGAGGAGTACAAGTGGGCAGGTGAGAGGTGAGACCAGGTGAGGGGGAAGGTAGGTGGGTGGGGGAGAGGGGGTAATGAAGTGAGACACTGGGAGGTGATGGGTGAGACCAGGTGAGGGGGAAGGTGGGTGGGTCGGGGAGAGGGGGGATGAAGTGAGACACTGGGAGGTGATAGGTGAGCCCAGGTGAGGGGGAAGGTGGTTGGGTGGGGGAGAGGGGGGATGAAGTGAGAGACTGGGAGGTGATGGTTGAGACCAGGTGAGGGGGAAGGTGGGTGGGTGGGGGAGAGGGGGGATGAAGTGAGACACTGGGAGGTGATAGGTGTGACCAGGTGAGGAGGAAGGTGGGTGGGTGGGGGAGAGGGGGGATGAAGTGAGACACTGGGAGGTGATAGGTGAGCCCAGGTGAGGGGGAAGGTGGTTGGGTGGGGGAGAGGGGGGATGAAGTGAGAGACTGGGAGGTGATGGTTGAGACCAGGTGAGGGGGAAGGTGGGTGGGTGGGGGAGAGGGGGGATGAAGTGAGACACTGGGAGGTGATAGGTGTGACCAGGTGAGGAGGAAGGTGGGTGGGTGGGGGAGAGGGGTGATGAAGTGAGACACTGGGAGGTGATAGGTGAGACCAGGTGAGGGGAAGGTGGGTGGGGGAGGGTGGATGAGGTTAGAAGCTGGGAGGTGATTGGTGGAAGAGGTAAAGAGCTGAAGAAGAAGAATTCTGATAGGAGAGGAGAGCAGAAGATGGGAGAAAGTGAAGGAGGAGGGGAACCAGAGGGAGGTATCACAGATGTGAGGTAGGTGTGGATCAGCACTTGACAAGGGAGTGTTCACACTGACAGGTTTAGATGGGGGAGAGAAAAGTAGAGGTTCAGCTGGAATATGAGCCAACAGGGTGGAGAGAGAGTTTCTATATTTCTGCCTTTGGTGGGATCTGGCTGAGTCCAGCCCTTATCACTCCAATCGCCCTTGGAGGCGACGTGTCTGAGCTGTCTCGCTGAACTACCGTGGTCCCTGTGGAAGTGAAAAGATTGGTTTTATTTGTCACATTTACATCGAGTGAAGTTAATTGTTTGCTTCCCTGACATGGATCGATAGCTTGCTGGGGAGCTCCGTGATCCCCAGCCTTAAGGCTCATTATCTTCCTCACAGATGGAGATACTGAGGACCTGCAGAGCCAGTCTATGTGATAGAAAGGCCCCGGACACCACAGCCTCCTAGAACCATCGTGGAGTGTTAGACGACAGCATGCAGGAGAGTCTGGACTAGCCACTGACCCTGGAGGAGCTGACTGGCTCTATCCGTTCCTTTGACTCGCATAAAACTCCCAGACCCAATGGCTTACCGGCTGAGCTCAAGTTTAACCAAACACAAATGACGATGAATATAGCCACACGAACCAGTGTTACTCCAGGGCCAAGGTGCAAAACTCAGTCACCCGCAGCACAAGGCACATTTAACACATATGAGATATCAGTAAACTGCAGTCCCACAAAAAAAAATAGTCCAAGACCCTCGGTTCGTAAATGTCACAGCAGTCTGCCGAGGAACACTATAGAGTTTCCGTCCTTGTGCTTCTGCTGAGTGAACACTAGGGGGCAGCACCAAGACAGGCCTGGAGGCCTCGCCATGCCGACCCCGACGCCTCTCTCCTGGGTGGCTGTAGATCAGCGACACCACGGCTTGAAGCCTACTCCTCGCCGTGACGGAAGCCACACAGCTCCCCCACCATCCACCCAGCGAATCGGACTCGCAGCATCCCACATGAACAATGCCCAACAGGGTGCTGCACTCCCAAGGAAAGCAACTGACAAGATCACTCGCTGTCAGACTGCATGCTGTCTCCGTGCTCCGACGCACCAATGCCTCTCTGATGCAGGCAGCAGCACGGTCCGGCTCCTGCAACTTCGCCAACAAGCAACTCACTGACGGGGTTAGGCACGCAGTACTTTAAGCTCTTAATGTCCAGCCAGGTCTTGCTATCATCAGCCTCATCTAAAAACAGAAGGGGAATGACATAAGAATTGGAGGCCCATTTTGCACTTGAATGTGAACTGTGACCTTTGCCAGCAGGGTCAAATCTGTTCTGGGGTAGTTGACCCACCCATTCCAAACCTGTGGTGTGTGTGGCTGGAAGAGCTTTGATAGCCTCATATTTCTGAGGGACTCCATCACCTCGGACAGGGAGTGGACACCGGCCTGGTCAGCTTGGAGCAGGAGAAGGTCTTTGACGGGATATCACAAACGTACGTGATGGACGAGCTCTCTGAAATGGGATTTGCGGAGGGAGTCAGGAATTGGATCTAACACAGGCATCTGTAGTCCAGTGCAGGTCAATGGGTGGAAGGTCAGACAGTTACAAGCGTGGAGTCAGGCAGCGCTGCACACTCTGCACTTTACTGAAGCAATCAGGAAGGACGAGAGGGTAAGAAGGATGACACTGCCGGGCAAAGGAGGGTCCCAGCTGAAAACCTCCCGCTACCTGGACAACGTCACCAGCTTCTGATCAGATCAGCGGTCAGTTTGCAGACTGATCAGCATCTGCGACCGGTTCCGCAGGCACCGGGGGCCCAGGGTGAACTGCACGAAGAGAGAAGCCGTCCTATTCAGCAACTGGTCCGATTACACGAAGCTACTGGGGATTGGTTTTGGAGAGGCAGAGTCGTGCAATGAGATTTGTCCTGGACTCGATGGGCTGAAAGTCCAAAATTCTCTGCTGGAGTGCATTACGATCTTTGAGCTTATGAGTCTGCATCTGGACAGAAATGGTGGAATTTCACTGTTCTTTCAGCATAATGGTCTCTCCATGTGTATAGAGTCACTGTTTATTCAGGGTGAGGGTCACTGTGTAAATGTACAGTCACTGTTTATTCAGGGTGAGGGTCATTGTGTAACTGTACAGAGTGACTGTTTATTCAGGGTGAGGGTCACTCACTGTGTAACTGTACAGAGTCACTGTTTATTCAGGGTGAGGGTCACTCACTGTGTAACTGTACAGAGTCACTGTTTATTCAGGGTGAGGGTCACTCACTGTGTAACTGTACAGAGTCACTGTTTATTCAGGGTGAGGGTCACTCACTGTGTAACTGTACAGAGTCACTGTTTATTCAGGGTAAGGGTCACTGTGTAACTGTACAGAGTCACTGTTTATTCAGGGTGAGGGTCACTGTGTAAAGGTACAGTCACTGTTTATTCAGGGTGAGGGTCACTCACTGTGTAACTGTACAGAGTGACTGTTTATTCAGGGTGAGGGTTACTGTGTAACTGTAGAGTGACTGTTTATTCAGGGTGAGAATCACTGTGTAACTGTACAGAGTGACTGTTTATTCAGGATGAGGGTCACTGACTGTAACAGTACAGAGTCACTATTCAGGATGAGGGTCATTGTGTAAATGTACAGTCACTGTTTATTCAGGGTGAGGGTCACTCACTGTGTAACTGTACAGAGTGACTGTTTATTCAGGGTGAGGATCACTGACTGTGTAACTGTACAGGGTCACTGTTTATTCAGGGTGAGGGTCTGTGTAACTGTACAGAATCACTGTTTATTCAGGGCGAGGGTCACTGTGTAACTGTACAGAGTCACTGTTTATTCAGGGTGAGGGTCACTCACCGTGTAACTGTACAGAGTCACTGTTTATTCAGGGTGAGGGTCACTGTGTAACTGTACAGAGTCACTGTTTATTCAGGGTGAGGGTCACTGTGTAACTGTACAGAGTCACTGTTTATTCAGGGTGAGGGTCACTCACTGTGTAACTGTACAGAGTCACTGTTTATTCAGGGTGAGGGTCACTGTGTAACTGTACAGGGTCACTGTTTATTCAGGGTGAGGGTCACTGTGTAACTGTACAGAGTCACTGTTTATTCAGGGTGAGGGTCACTCACTGTGTAACTGTACAGAGTCACTGTTTATTCAGGGTGAGGATCACTCACTGTGTTACTGTACAGAGTCACTGTTTATTCAGGGTGAGGGTCACTGACTGTGTAACTGTACAGAGTTACTGTTTATTCAGGGTGAGGGTCACTGTGTAACTGTACAGAGTCACTGTTTATTCAGGGTGAGGGTCACTATGTAACTGTACAGAGTCACTGTTTATTCAGGGTGAGGGTCACTCACTGTGTAACTGTACAGAGTCACTGTTTATTCAGGGTGAGGGTCACTCACTGTGTAACTGTACAGAGTCACTGTTTATTCAGGGTGAGGGTCACTCACTGTGTAACTGTACAGAGTCACTGTTTATTCAGGGTGAGGGTCACTGTGTAACTGTACAGAGTCACTGTTTATTCAGGGTGAGGGTCACTCACTGTGTAACTGTACAGAGTCACTGTTTATTCAGGGTGAGGGTCACTGTGTAACTGTACAGAGTCACTGTTTATTCAGGGTGAGGGTCACTGTGTAACTGTACAGAGTCACTGTTTATTCAGGGTGAGGGTCACTCACTGTGTAACTGTACAGAGTGACTGTTTATTCAGGGTGAGGGTCACTCACTGTGTAACTGTACAGAGTCACTGTTTATTCAGGGTGAGGGTCACTCACTGTGTAACTGTACAGAGTCACTGTTTATTCAGGGTGAGGGTCACTGTGTAACTGTACAGAGTCACTGTTTATTCAGGGTGAGGGTCACTCACTGTGTAACTGTACAGAGTCACTGTTTATTCAGGGTGAGGGTCACTCACTGTGTAACTGTACAGAGTCACTGTTTATTCAGGGTGAGGGTCACTCACTGTGTAACTGTACAGAGTCACTGTTTATTCAGGGTGAGGGTCACTGACTGTGTAACTATACAGAGTCACTGTTTATTCAGGGTGAGGGTCACTCACTGTGTAACTGTACAGAGTCACTGTTTGTTCAGGGTGAGGGTCACTGTGTAACTGTACAGAGTCACTGTTTATTCAGGGTGAGGGTCACTGTGTAACTGTACAGAGTCACTGTTTATTCAGGGTGAGGGTCACTGTGTAACTGTACAGGGTCACTGTTTATTCAGGGTGAGGGTCACTCACTGTGTTACTGTACAGAGTCACTGTTTATTCAGGGTGAGGGTCACTGACTGTGTAACTGTACAGAGTTACTGTTTATTCAGGGTGAGGGTCACTGTGTAACTGTACAGAGTCACTGTTTATTCAGGGTGAGGGTCACTGTGTAACTGTACAGAGTCATTGTTTATTCAGGGTGAGGGTCACTCACTGTGTAACTGTACAGAGTCACTGTTTATTCAGGGTGAGGGTCACTGTGTAACTGTACAGAGTCACTGTATATTCAGGGTGAGGGTCACTGTGTAACTGTACAGAGTCACTGTTTATTCAGGGTGAGGGTCACTGTGTAACTGTACAGAGTCATTGTTTATTCAGGGTGAGGGTCACTCACTGTGTAACTGTACAGAGTCACTGTTTATTCAGGGTGAGGGTCACTGACTGTGTAACTGTACAGAGTCACTGTTTATTCAGGGTGAGGGTCACTGACTGTGTAACTGTACAGAGTCACTGTTTATTCAGGGTGAGGGTCACTCACTGTGTAACTGTACAGAGTCACTGTTTATTCAGGGTGAGGGTCACTGTGTAACTGTACAGAGTCACTGTTTATTCAGGGTGAGGGTCACTGTGTAACTGTACAGAGTCACTGTTTATTCAGGGTGAGGGTCACTGTGTAACTGTACAGAGTCACTGTTTATTCAGGGTGAGGGTCACTCACTGTGGAACTGTACAGAGTCACTGTTTATTCAGGGTGAGGGTCACTCACTGTGTAACTGTACAGAGTCACTGTTTATTCAGGGTGAGGGTCACTGTGTAACTGTACAGAGTCACTGTTTATTCAGGGTGAGGTTCTCTCACTGTGTAATTGTGGAGTCAAAGTGGTGTGTGTATGAGGGTGAGAGGCAGGTGAGGAGACTGAGTGTGAGAGATGTGTGTGAGTGAAGGGGCAGTTGGATGGGCCAGTGTGAGGTTGTGTGTAGGTGAGGGGCAGGTGGAGAGTCTCCACTAGGAGGCCTATGTGTGTCTGTGGGGAATCTGGAACCGGGTGGGGAGGCTCCCAGTTGAAGAGGTGTGTGTGAGGCAGATGGGAACAGTTGGTGTTGGTGTGTGTGTTGGTGAGGGACAGGCAGGAACTGGGTGGGTAGGGGATACAGTTGAAGGGGTATGTGTGGTGATGAGGGTTTGAAGGGACCTAGTGGGAGGGTATATTTGGGTTTGGGCAGATGGAAACAGTGGCGGGAGACGGCTCTGTGGGAGGGGTGTGTGCATGCTTGAGGGACAGATAACTGCCATGTAATAAAATCTTATAGGAGGGGATCTTATAGAAACATACAAAATTTTGAAAAGGATAGACAAGGAAAGTTGTTTCCATTGGTAGGTGAGACTAGAACTAGGGGACATAGCCTCAAGATTCAGGGGAGAAGATTTAGGACGGAGATGAGGAGACACTGTTTTTCCCGGAGAGTGGTGAATCTGTGGAATTCTCTGCCCAGGGAAGCAGTTGAGGCTTCTTCACTAAATATATTTAAGAAACAGTTAGAAGGTTTTTACACAGTAGGGGAATTAAGGGTTATGGGGAAAAGGCAGGTAGATGGAGCTGAGTTTACAGACAGATCAGCCATGATCTTATTGAATGACAGAGCAGGCTCGATGGGCCGGATGGCCGACTCCTGCTCCTATTTCTTATGTTCTTATGTAAAACATTTGTGAGGCCTCTCATTAAGACCATAAGACATAGATATAGAAATGTAGGAAACCTGTAGAATAATACAGGCCCTTCGGCCCACAATGCTGTGCCGAACATGTCCCTACCTTAGAAATTGCCTACGGTTACTCATAGCCTCTTCAAATTCAGGTAACATGCCTGAATGACTGGCGTCCTGTCACACTCACCTCAATAATAAACAAATGCTTTGAGAGGCTGGTCAAGGATTACATCTGCAGCTTGCTACCACCCACACTGGACCCCCTACAATTTGCCTACCAACACAACCGGTTGACAAACGATGCAATAGCCACTGCTCTACATACCGTCCTTACACATCTGGAGAGGAAGGATGCTTATGTGAGAATGCTGTTCTTGGACTACAGTTCAGCATTCAACACCATAATTCCCTCCAGGCTCGACAAGAAGCTCAGAGACCCCAGCCTTCACCCTGCCTGGTGTAGCTGAATCCTGGACTTCCTGTCAAATCGCCAACAGGTTGTAAGAGTGGGGTCCCTCACCTCTACCCCTCTGACTCTCAATACAGGAGCCCCTCATGGCAGTGTACTGATTCCCCTCCTTTACTCTCTGTATACCCATGACTGTATCGCCATCCACAGCTCTAATATGCAGATTAAATCTGCCCACGACACTACATTGATTGGCCTTACCTCAAACAATAATGTGGTGGCCTACAGGGAAGAAGTCATCTCTCTGACACAGTGGTGTCAAGAAAGCAACCTCTCCCTCAATGTTGCAAAAACAAAGGAGCTGGTTGTGGATTACAGGAGGAATGGAGACGGGCTAACCCCTATTGACATCAGTGGATCTGGGATTGAGAGGGTAAGCAACTTTAAATTCCTCGGCATAAACATCACCGAGGTCCTCACATGGTCTGTACACCCCAGCTGTGTGGTGAAAAAGGCACAACAGCACCTCTTTCACCTCAAACACTTGAGGAAGTTTGGTATGGGCCCCCAAGTCCTAAGTACTTTTTATAGGGCACAATTAAGATCATCCTTCCTGGCTGCATCACTGCCTGGTATGGGAACTGTACTTCCCTCAATCGCAGGACTCTGCAGAGAGTGGTGCGGACAGCCCAGCGCATATGCGGTTGTGAACTTCCCATGATTCAGGACATTTACAAAGACAGGTGTGGAAAAAATGCCCAAAGGATCATTGGGGACCCAAGCCATCCCAACCACAATCAATTTCAGTGCTACCGTCCGGGAAACAGTATCGCAGTATAAAAGCCAGGACCAACAGGCTCCGAGACAGCTTGTTCCACCAGGCCATCAGACTGATGAACTCATGCTGATTTGAGTGTACTCTATATCACATTGACTGCTATATTTATTATAAATTATTATAAATTACTATGATTGCACATTGTACACTTAGATGGAGATGTAACATAAAGATTTTTACTCCACATGTAAGTGAAGGATTTAAGAAATAAAGTCAATTCATATTTTTCTAAGCTCCATGTACCAATCCAGGAGTCTCTTAAAAGACCCTATCGTATTCACCTCCACCACCATCGCCCGCAGCCCATTCCACACACTCACCAAACTCTGCATAAAAAACTCACCCCTGACATCTCCTCTGTACCTACTTCCAAGCACCTTAAAACTGTGCCTTCTCCTGTTAGCCATTTCAGCCCTGGGAAAAAGCCTCTGACTATCCACACGATCAATGCCTCTCATCATCTTGTACACCTCTCTCAGGTCTCCTCTCATCCTCCGTCGCTCCAAGGAAAGAAGGCCAAGTTCACTCAACCTGTTTTCATAAGGCATGCTCCCCAATCCAGGCAACATCCTTGTAAATCTCCTCTGCACCCTTTCTATGGCTTCCACATCCTTCCTGTAATGAGGTGACCAGAACTGAGCACAGTACTCCAAGTGGGGTCTGACCAGGGTCCTATATAGTTGCAACATTACCTCTCGGCTCCTAAATTCAATTCCACGATTGATGAAGGCCAATACACCGCACACCTTCGTAACCACAGAGTCAACCTGCACAGCAACTTTGAGTGTCCTATGGACTCGGACCCCAAGATCCCTCTGATCCTCCACACTGCCAAGAGTCTTACCATTAATACTATATTCTGTCATCATATTTGACCTACCAGAATGAACCACTTCACACTTATCTGGGTTGAATTCTATTTGCCACTTCTCAGCCTAGTTTTTCATCCTATCGATGTTTCGTTGTAACTTCTGACAGCCCTCCACACTATCCACAACACCTCCAACCTTTGTGTCACCAGCAAATTTACTAACCCATCCCTCAACTTCCTCGTCCAGGTCATTTATAAAAATCACAAAGAGTAGGCATCCCAGAACAGATCCCCGAGGCACACCACTGGTCACCGGCCTCCATGCAAAATATGACCCATCCACAACCAGTCTTGCCTTTTGTGGGCAAGCCAGTTCTGGATCCACAAAGTAATGTCTCCTTGGATCCCATGCCTCCTTACTTTCTCAATAAGCCTGGCATGGGGTACC
The DNA here is from genome assembly GCF_963921235.1 of Mobula hypostoma. Classification (NCBI taxonomy): domain Eukaryota; kingdom Metazoa; phylum Chordata; class Chondrichthyes; order Myliobatiformes; family Myliobatidae; genus Mobula; species Mobula hypostoma. The sequence continues at coordinate 1,133,814 of NC_086126.1, read as the reverse complement.
TTATCAAATGCCTTGCTGAAATCCATCTACATACACTACATCTACCGCTCTACCTTCGTCAATGTGTTTAATCACATCCTCAAAAAATTCAATCAGGCTCGTAAGGTACGAGCTGCCTTTCACAAAGCCATGCTGACTATTCCTAATCATACTATACCTCTCCAAATGTTCATAAATCCTGCCTCTCAGGATCTACTCCACCAACTTACCAACCACTGAGGTAAGACTCACTGGTCTATAATTTCCTGGGATATCTTTACTCCCTTTCTTGAATAAGGGAACAACATCCACAACCCTCCAATCCTCTGGAAGCTTTCCTATCCCCATTGATGATGTAAAGATCATTGCCAGAGGCTCAGCAATCTCCTCCCTCTCCTCCCACAGTAGCCTGGGTACACCCATCCAGTCCTGGTGACTTATCCAACTTGATGCTTTCCAAAAGCTCCAGCACATCCTCTTTCTTAATGTCTATATGTTCAAGCTTTTCAATCCACTGTAAGTCCTCCCTACAGTCACCAAGGTTCTTTTCTGTAGTGAATACTGAAGCAAAGTATTCATTAACTATCTCTGCTATCTTCTCCAGTCTTCTGGAACCTCTCCCGTCCCCATTGATGATGCAAAGATATGGCAGAAGAATTAGGCCATTTAATCCATTGAGTCTGCTCCGCCATTTCATCATGGCTGATCCATTTTCCCTCTCAGTCCCAATCTCGTGCCTTCTCCCCGTATCCGTTCATGCCCTGACCAATCAAGAATCTATCAACCTCTGCCTTAAATATACATAAAGACTTGGCCTCCACAGCTGCCTGTGTTAACTGTTCTCTGGCTAAAGAAATTCCTCTCAGCCCCCTTTTGAAAAGATGCCCCTCTATCCTGAGGCTGTGTCCTCTCGTCTAAGGCTCTCCCACCATAGGAAACAATCTCACCACATCCTCTCTCTATCAAGACCTTTCAGCATTTGATAGATTTCAGTGAGGCTACCCCTCATTCTTCTGAATTCTAGTGAATACAGGCCCAGATCCATAAAACATTCTCAATATAACAAGCCTTTCAATCCGAGAATCATTTTCATGCCAACAGGAATTCTGCAGATGCTGGAAATTCAAGCAACACACATAAAAGTTGCTGGTGAACGCAGCAGGCCAGGCAGCATCTCTAGGAAGAGGTGCAGTCGACGTTTCAGGCCGAGACCCTTCGTCAGGACTAACTGAAGGAAGAGAAGGGTCTCGGCCTGAAACGTCGACTGCATTATTTTCATGAACCTCCTTTGAACCCCCCTCCAATGTCAGCACATCCGTTTTTCACATAAGGGGCCCCAAACTGCTCACAGTACTAAAAGTGAGGCCTCATCAGTGCTTTATAAGGCTTGCTTTGATCTTCGAGTCCTCTTGTAATGAGTGCATTGGCCTTCCTCACCAGACTCAACCTGCAAATTAACCTTCAGGGAATCCTGCACAAGGACTCCCTAGTCCCTTTGCACCTCAGTTGTTTGTATTTTCATTCCATTTAGAATATAGTCAACCCTTTCATTTCTTCTCCCAAAGTGCATGACCATACACTTCCTGACACTGTATCCCATCTGCCATTTCTTTGCCCATTCTCCGAATCTCTCTGAGGCCTTCTGTAGCCGACCTCCTCAAAACTACCTGCCCCTCCACCTATCCTCGTATCAACAACAAACCTTGCATCAAAGACATCGATTTCAACATTCAAGTCACTGATTATAACGTAAGAAGATCTGGTCCTAACACGGACCCCTGCCGTGGATGCCATGTAGCCTTCTCCCTGATGGGAGTAGGACAGCCAGTCCTTGGACAGGGTGGGTAGGATCCCTCATGGTGTCACTGGCCCCTTCCTGACACCTTCCTTGGCACACATCCTTGATGGCCGGTAGGCTGGGCAGTTCTCTGTTTCAGCGGTGGGGAGAGGATGGTGTAACTGGCTGGCTGGTGGGCTCTTTTTGGAGAGGGTCAAGAGGTGTGGGTTGAGAGATGGCTATCTAACCGGTGTTAAAAACCTGTTGGAGGCGCTACCCAGGGGTGTACAGTCAGCAGAGAACCGGCCCTCTCTCTCACTTCACCTGCTCGCCTGGCAGGGTCACCAACTGTGTCCAATGCTGCCGGTTTGAACTCCCCTACATCAGTGCGACCCGACACAGATCGGGGGACTGTTCTGTCGATCTTTTTTGCTCTGTCTGCGGCAATAGACGGGATCTCCCGGTGGGCCACCCATTTCAGTTTTACTTCCCATTCCGACATGTCAGATCATTGCCTCATGACTGATTTGGTGAAGCCACACTCAGAGTGAATATTCTCTCTGGGTCACCCTCAACCTGATGGCCTGAACATGGATTTCTCTAACCTGATAATTCCTCCCCCCGTCCCCCCCCACCTATTTTTTCCATTCCCCATTCTGCTCCCCCTCTCACCCACTTCTCTTCGTCACAGCCACCCATCACCTCTGGTTCCTTCTTTCTTCCATTTCTCCCCGGTCCACTCTCCTGTCCATCAGATTCCTCCTACTATCAGCCCTTGGCCTCCTACACCTATCAACTCCCAGTGTCTCACTTCATCCCCCCTCTCCCCCACTCACCTTCCCCCTCACCTGGTCTCACCCATCGCCTCCCAGTGTCTCAGTTCATCCCCCCTCCCCCACCCACCCACCTTCCCCCTCACCTGGTTTCACCTATCACCTCCCAGTGTCTCACTTCATCCCCCCTCTTCCCCACCCACCCACCTTCCCCCTCACCTGGTCTCACCTATCACCTCCCAGTGTCTCACTTCATCCCCCCCCTCTCCCCCACCCACCCACCTTCCCCCTCACCTGGTCTCACCTATCACCTCCCAGTGTCTCACTTCATCCCCCCTCTCCCCCACCCACCCACCCACCTTCCCCCTCACCTGGTCTCACCTATCACCTCCCAGTGTCTCACTTCATCCCCCCTCTCCCCTACCCACCTTCCCCCTCACCTGGTCTCACCTAGCACCTCCCAGTGTCTCACTTCATCACCCCTCTCCCCCACCCACCCACCTTCCCCCTCACTTGGTCTCACCTATCACCTCCCAGTGTCTCACTTCACCCCCCTCTCCCCCACCCACCCACCTTCCCCCTCACCTGGTCTCACCTATCATCTCCCTGTGTCTCAATTCATCCCCCTCTCCCCCACCCACCTTCCCCCTCACCTGGTCTCACCTATCACCTCCCAGTGTCTAACTTCATCCCCACCTCTCCCCCACCCACCCACCTTCCCCCTCACCTGATCCCACCTATCACCTCCCAGTGTCTCACTTCATCCCCCCTCTCCCCCACCCACCCACCTTCCCCCTCACCTTGTCTCACCAATCACCAGGCAGTTTTAATTCCTCCCCCTCCCCACCTCCTTATTCCGGCATCTTCCCCCTTCCTTTCCAGTCCTGATGAAGGGTCTTGGCCCAGAACGTTGACTGTTAAATCCCCTCCACAGAAGCTACCTGACCTGCTGAGTTCCTCCAGCATTTTGTGCGTGTGTCTCTCGCTCGATTAGCAATGATTAATTCCAATCCTGATTAGACAGATTGAAAGGCAGGGATATTTTGGGATGCATTATGCGAGTGATTTGAGTGTTGGCATATGGCAGTGTTGCAGCCAGCCTGGGCGGGAGTAGTGCCTTTGAACCTCCATTCCCACAGCAGGCGTTAACTGCACCTTCTGGCTGCCTGTGTTGTCAGCTAATCGGCAGCGTTTGATTGCAGTAATTGTCAACAGCCTGAGTATTGTGCCTGGCGCCCACAAGGCAAGCTGTCTGCATCGAGCGCCACACTTGTCGTTTGGAGTCTCACCTTCTGCCATTTCCCGCTGTGAGACTGCAACAGACGCCTCTCCTTCACGGAGCGCACAGTTCCGACAGTGTGTAAACGCTGGTGACAAGACCCAGGGGAGAGCCGAGGGAGCCGGACCTCAAATTCAAGTTTATCATCATCGGACTGTCTTCATCATCGTTACGTGCTGTGTCACATCACCCAGAGGGTTGTGGTTTTGTGGAATGCTCTGCCTCAGAAGGCAGTGGAGGCCAATTCTCTGGATTCTTTCAAAAAAGAGTTAGATAGAGCTCTTAAAGATAGGGATATGAGGAGAAGGCAGGGACAGGGTACTGATTGTGGATGATCAGCCATGATCACAGTGAATTTACTGCTGGCTCGAAGGGCTGAATTGCCTACTCCTGCACCTATTGTCTGTTGTCTATTGTCATATCACGTGGGCGGTCACGGTCCTTCCGTGACCGTGATTGTTCTCGGCGAATTTTTCTACAGAAGTGGTTTGCCATTGCCACCTTCTGGGCAGTGTCTTCGCAAGACGGGTGACCCCAGCCATTATCGATACTCTTCAGAGATTGTCAACGGTCGCATAACCAGGACTTGTGATCTGCACCGGCTGCTCCTACAACGATACACCACCTGCACCCATGGGTCCACGTGACCCTGATCGAGGGGCTAAGCAGGCGCTACCCATTTGCCAAAGGGTGACCTGCGGGCTAGCAGGGGGAAGAGGCACTTCCTCACAGCCCCTTTGCTGGAGACAAACCTCCACGGCAACACACACAAAATGAAACAACATTCCTCCGGACCACAGTGCACCCACACGACACCCATCACACACACAGCACCTGAAGCAAAATATTGCCGTTAAGACGATAATAAAATATAATTCAACATGCATGCAGCGTGTAACGCGGGTTAAGGAGTGAACAGCCCAGTGTCCTAGTTCTGGGACCGCGATGGTGGCAGGGTCTGCGACGCAGCAGCACAGCAATCAGACACAAACCATGCAGCCAGGCCATTCGGCCCATCTGTTCTGTGCTGTGGGAACACCTGGGCGAGAACCCAAGCGGTGACGAGGAGAACGTGCATGTTTCACACAGACAGAGCTGCAGGTTGGAATCGAACCGGAACTCTGTGGGTTGAGAGACTGCGAGTCTGCCCTCTGTGCTACCCGATTGATGTGACTTCACAACATGTGCGGCCCGATGTCTCTCACGGACAGTGATGTGATGTAACATCACTCGTGTGCGTGTGTCTGTGTCTGCGTGTGGCTCTGTGTGTAAGATGTGTGTGCCAGTGTGGTTTGGGCCCAGACCCCTCTAATCAGGGGTTCCCAAACTTTTTATGCCAAGGATAATAATATTAACCGAGAGGTCTGTGGACCCCCGATTGGGAACCCCTGATCTAAACCTTTCCTATCCATGCAGCTGTCCGAGTGTCTTTTAAATGTTGTTAAGAAATGTGCCTCAACCACTCCCTCTGGCAGCTCATGCACCTGCAGCCTATCTGTGTCCCTCCTGGTTCTATACACCTCTTAAGGTCATTCCTCAGTCCCCTACACCCTATCTGTGTCCCTCATGGTTCTACACACCTCTATAAGGTCACCCCTCAGTCCCCTACACCCTATCTGTGTCCCTCATGGTTCTACACACCTCTATAATGTCACTCCTCAGTCCCCTACACCCTATCTGTGTCCCTCATGGTTCTACACACCTCTATAATGTCACTCCTCAGTCCCCTACACCCTATCTGTGTCCCTCATGGTTCTACACACCTCTGTAAGGTCACCCCTCAGTCCCCACATCCTATCTGTGTCCCTCATGGTTCTACGCACCTCCATATGGTCACCCCTCAGTCTCCTACACCCTCTCTGTGTCCCTCCTGGTTCTATACACATCTATAATGTCACCCCTCAATCCCCTACACCCTATCTGTGTCCCTCATGGTTCTACACAGCTCCATAAGATCACCCCTCAGTCCCCTACACCCGATCTGTGTCCCTCATGGTTCTACACACCTCTATAAAGTCACCCCTCAGTCTTCTACACCCTATCTGTGTCCCTCATGGTTCTATACACCTCTATAAGGTCACCCCTCAGTCCCCTACACCCTATCTGTGTCCCTCATGGTTCTATCCACCTCTATAAGGTCACTCCCTCAGTCCCCTACACCCTATCTGTGTCCCTCAAGGTTCTACACACCTCTATAAGGTCACCCCTCAGTCCCCTACACCCTATCTGTGTCCCTCATGGTTCTATACCCCTCTATAACGTTACTCTCTCAGTCTCCTACATTCCAAAGAATAAAGCTGTAGCATGTCCAACCTCTCAGTATAACTCAGTCCCTCGAGTTCTTCTTCCTGTCCAGGTGCTGTTCATCTATCTGCATCCTCGGGCAGCTGGTTCCTCTGTATCTTCTGAGCAGTTCTGTGGACCTCCCTACAGAAAAGATATCAATAAGATTGAAAGAGTGGAGAGATTGAGGGGAGGTTTGATGGAGGTGTACACAGTTGTGGTTAAATGCATGCAGGGTTTTCCACTGAGGTTGGGTGAAACTAGATCTGGAAGGCAGAGGTGAAACTGAGTTTATTGGCTCCTGTATGTGTATGGGGCAGCAGGGAACAGGCCATTCTGCCCAACATATCGAAACTGACCTGCTGGGTAGGTGATTGGTGTAGTGTTGCTCCATGGTAACCCTGCCTTTGGCATTGTTCAAAGTCAATTTATTATCAAAGGACATGTACATCATCATAGAGGTTCATTCCTTGTGGGCATCCATAGCAAATACACAGAAACACAATAGAATCCAAAAAAAGATGAGCATACAACCAGTGTGCAAAGGACAATAAACTGGGCAAAGGAATATAATAATCATCATCAATAAATATCAAGAACGTGAGATGAAGAGTCCTTGAAGGTGAGTCCATAGGTTGTGGGAACAGTTCAGTGATGCGGCGAGTGAAGTTATTCCCTTTGGTTCAGGAGCCTGATGGTTGAGGGGTAATAACTGTTCCTGAACCTGGTGGTGTGGGTCCTGAGGCTCCTGTACCTCCTTCCTGATGGTTGAGGGGTAATAACTGTTCCTGAACCTGGTGGTGTGAGTCCTGAGGCTCCTGCACCTCCTTCCTGATGGTTGAAGGGTAGTAACTGTTCCTGAACCTGATGGTGTGGATCCTGAGGCTCCTGTACCTCCTTCCTGATGGGTGAGGGGTAATAACTGTTCCTGAACATGGTGGTGTGAGCCCTGAGGCTCCTGTACCTCCTTCCTGATGCTAGCGGCGAAGAAGAGAGCGTAACCTGGATGAGGAGGGAGGAAGAACAGCAGGATGAAGACACACAAGGCTGCAGATACTGGAAATATGGAGCAAAAGACCAAGGCACTGGAGAACTCAGTGGGTCAGGTAGCATCTGTGGGGGCAGATGGACAGTCGACATTTCGGGTCGAGACCTTTCCTCGTGTCTAAAAGAATAGAGATGGGGTAGTCGGTATCAAGAAGTGAGAGGAAGGGGTGGGAAAAGGTTGGACAGGTGTTGGGTGAATCCAGGAGGGAGGAGAGTGATAGACAGATAGAAGAGGGAGATGGAGACAAAAGAGGGCTGGAGATGTCACCCTCACCTCCTATCATCTGTTATTATTCTGCCTCTTCCCTCCTCCATCTACATATCATTTTCCAAAATGATTCATTTGGGAGGTTGCAGGGTTAACAGAATACAGGGTTAATTGCAGGATTTTTGGCAGTGTGGAGAAACAGAGGATCTTGGGCTGCACATTGATAGATTCCTGTAATTTGCCGCACAAAGGTGATAGTGTGGTTAAGAAGGTGTGTTTGCCTTCATTAATCAAGGAATTGAGTTCAACATTTGCAAGGTAATGTTGCAACTCTATAAATCTCTGGTTAGACCACACTGGGAGTATTGTGTTCAGTTCTGGTCACCTCATTATAGGAAGGATGTGGAAGTTTCAGAGAGAGTGCAGAGGAGATTCACCAGGATGCTGGCTGGATTACAGAGCATGCCTGGTGAGGATAGGCTGAGTGAGTTAGAGCTTTTCTCTCTGGAGTAAAGGAGGATGAGAGGCGACTTGATAGAGGTGTACAAGATGATAAGAGGCATCGATCGAGTGGACAGCCAGAGACTTTTTCCCAGGGTGGAAATGGTTAATACAAGGAGACATAAGTTTAAATTGGTTGGAGGAAAGTATAGGGAGGACGTTAGAGGTGGGTTTTTTATACAGAGAGTGGTGGGTGTGTGGAACGCCCTGGCAGGGGTGGTGGAAGAGGCAGATACATTATGAGGCTCTTAGTTCAGCACATAGATAATTTAAAAAATTGGGTTGGATTGATTTTAGGGTAGGCTGAAGGGACTGCACTGAGCTGTAATGTTCTTTGTTAGCCTCTGCTCACCTAGATCCACCTATCACATGCCAACCCTTTATCACCCCTTGTTAGACCACCCTGGTCTGGTGCAGACCCCCGACATGAAAGCTCGGCCGAACCTCAGTCTCCACAAGTGCTGCCTGACCCTCCGGCGTTTATCCCTCTGCGGATTCCTGGAGTCGTTGCCAGTGTTCCAGAGCAGGTTATTAACACTGCCGACGTTGATTTAGAAACACTTAACGTACGTGGGACCATGCTGAGTGACACAGGTGCCAATGATTAAGCTTAATTTTTAGGGTTTCTTTTCTTTGCACTAATTTACGGTAATTAAATCCACAGTAATTAGCTGTCATTGGGATGCAAATGAAGGCACAAAGTAACTGAAGTGGCTTTTCCTGCAATTCATTCCCAACGCTCCTTGAATATTTCAGAGGTACCTTTTTATAGCCGGAATTGTGGGTTTGTTTAAAATCGCAGCAGAACTTCTCAGTCATTCCCTCTGCAGCGCATTCTGTATGTACGGTCCTGACCCTCGCTTATCTGCAGGAAAGATCTCAATATGCTCTTGTCACCTACCTGCAGGAAGATATCAATAACTTGAAAGAGTGCAGAGAAAATTTACAAATGTTGCCGGGACTTGAGGACCTGAGTTATAAGGAAAGGTTGAACAGGTTTGGAATTTATTCCTTAGAGCGTAGGAGAATGAGGGGAGGTGTACAAAATTATGAGGGGCATAGATAGGGTGAATGCATGTAGACTTCTTCCACTGAGATTGGGTGAGATTAGAGGTTATGGGTTGAGGGTAAAAGGTGAGATATTTAAGGTGAAAAAGGGTCTAGTGCTTTCTTGGCATATATGACAAATAAACTCTTCTTGGACTTCTAGCCAGGTACAGCTATCGATTATAAATGACGTTTTGATTACAAAGTCTGCCATCTTCATCAGAGATGATGTCTGGGCATGTCTATTCCGGAGATATCTATCCCCAAAGTCCACCCCTCCTGATTGGTTAGTCCTCATCCAATCAGCTTTCCCCTGTCCCACCTTGTTTACAATCGAATTCCAGTTCTTACTTCGAGTGAGACCTTTGTCTTTGTTAAAATTCTTATTCTCAAGTTTTATTTCAATGGCTTCCTTCACCAGCCGGTCCCAAAAGCCACTGGTGTGGCACGGTAGTTTTGCGCTGTTAGAGTCAATCCTGCGGCCATTGCGAATGCAGTGTTCTGCTACCACTGATTTCTCCAGGTAATCCAAACGGATACACTTCCTGTGCCCCTTGATGCGGGTTTCCACTGTGCGTCCCGTCTGGCCGATATAGGCTGCTTCGCATCAGTGGGGAACTTCTTCACTCAGAGGGTGGTGAGGGGGTGTGGAACGAGCTGCCCCCGGAAGTGGAGGATGTGGGTCCCATTTCGACACTTAAGGGAAATTTGGATTGGTACATTGTGGAACGGGAATGGTCTGGGTGTGGGCCGACAGGACAGGCAGAGTAATAATTTAGCACCGACGAGATGGGCTGAAGGGCTGTAGTGTTCTTTGACATTGACTCTACACAGACCACTTTCGAGATCTCTCCAACTCCTGTTCTCAATATTATCTTTCTTTAACTTTCCACAGTTTGTCTTAATTTGCTCATTAGTTGTCTGTCAATCTTTTAGATTAGATTAGATTCAACTTTATTGTCATTGTGCCTAGTACAGATACAAAGCCAATGAAATGCATTTAGCATCTGATCAGAAATACAAAGAATAGTGTTATTTACAAAATAACTGCAAATAAAAAAGTGCTACAGCACACAAATATAAAAGTACTGAGACAGTACAATACTGCTTAGCGCTGTGATGTGAGGTTCAGCAGGGTCACAGCCTCAGGGAAGAAGCTCTTCCTGTGCCTGCTGGTGTGGGAGCGGAGGCTCCTGTAGCGCCTACCGGAAGGGAGGAGAATAAAAAGTCCATGGTTAGGGTGAGATGCATCCCTGATAATGCTTCTCGCCCTGCCCAGGCAGCGTTTACGGTAGATGTTCTCAATGGTGGGCAATTGGGTGCCGATAATCCGCTGGGCAGTTTTCACCACACGCTGCAGTGCTTTGCGGTCCGATACGGGACAATTGCCATACCACACTGAGATGCAGTTGGTGAGTATGCTCTCAATGGTACAACAGTAAAGGTCCATCAGTATCCTGGGACAGAGGTGAGCTTTCTTCATGCTCCGCAGGAAATAAAGGCGCTGTTGCACCTTTTTGATCAGGATGGAGGAGTTCAGGGACCAGGTGAGATCCTTGGAAATGCGGACACCAAGGAACTTGAAGCTTTGTGTGTAGTTTTTCGTAAGTTCTACTTTCCTGTAAATGCCTGCCAGAAAATGAATCTCCGGGGAGTACATGCGGATTATATACGTACCTCAACAAAAAATTTGCTTTGACTTTGAAGAAATTGTCCATCAGGTCCTCTTTAAATCTCCAACCCCCACCCCAAATTGTCCTCTCTTGTCCCCAACTCTTCCCTATGAAAATGACTGTGAGTGTTCTCCGTGTCAATAACTCAGTCCCCCGAGTCCCGGCAGAAACTCCGTAAATCACCTCTGCTCTCTTGCCAACACAGTGGCCTCTTTCCTATAACAGGACGGCCAAACGCGAAGGCAATACGCCAGGTACATCTCATACCTCTGCAACGCGACGTCCCAGTTCCCGTACAAAATGCAGGAGGAACTCAGCAGGCCAGGCAGCACTGGTGGAAGTGAATAAACAGTCGACATTTCGGGCCGAGACCCTTCTTCGGACTGAGAAGGAAGGCGGGGAGACGGCGGAGTAAAAAGGTGGGGGGGGGGAGGGGAAGGAGGATAGCTGGAAGGTGGTGGGTAAAGGCTGGAGAGGAGAGGAGAGTGAACATCAGAGACAGGGACCCCGGGGGAAGTGATAGGCAGGTGAGAAGAAGTAAGAGGCTAGAGTGGAGAGAGAAGAAGAGGGGAGGGGGCATTTTGTTTTTTACGGGAAGCAGAAATCAATATTTGTGCCATCAGGTGGGAGGCTACCCAGATGGAATATGAGGTGTTGCTCCTCGACCCCGCGGGTGGCCTCATCCTGGCACAGAGGGGTCCCCGGACTGACACGTGGGACCACGTACTCTGTGAAGGGCAGTATTGCGGAGGCCCGTCTGCCTGCGATGTCACTTTCAGAATATGGGCAGTGAATGATCTGGTGTTTGTGTATGTTGGATGAGGCTGGGCATGTGGAGAGAGGGGCTGGAAAGAGCTTGTGGAGAAGAGCTCTAACGTAAGGTAACATATTCCCACTAGACCAGGGGTTCCCCACCTGGGGTCTACTGTCCCTCAGTTGATGGTAGGGGTCCATGGCATAAAAATGGTTGGCAACCCCTGCACTACACACTGACAGTTCTGCATAAAAGCAAGTCAGAGGTAGTTTCTTAGACACAGAGAGTGTTTCAATGTTTTGATATAGATGTGACAACTGAAGGTCGTCTTTAAAATCCGTGTCTCTGACAGCTTCCCAGATTTCTTTATTTCTGCTCCTGCATTAGTCGGGAACATGTCTAGTCCTCCACTGGATGATAATAAAGTTGGGTGAGGCAGAGACAGCGAGGGCGGTTGGCAACTTTTTCCCCAGGGTCAACATGTCTTATACGAGAATGCGTGCATTTAACATGAGAGGGGGAAAGTTGAAAGGAGTTTCCACAGGTAAGGGAGACGAGAACTGGGGGACATAGGATCAAGATTCTGGGGAATAGATTTGGGATGGAGATGAGGAGGAACTGCTTTTCCCAGAGAGTGGCGAATCTGTGGAATTCTCTGCCCAGGGAAACAGTCGAGGCTGCCTCATTAAATAGATTTCAGACACAGTTAGAGAGATATTTACATCGTAGGGGAATTAAGGGTTATGGGGAAAAGGCAGGTAGGTGGCGCTGAGTTTACAGACAGATCAGCCATGATCTTATTGAATAGCAGAGCAAACTCGATGGGCCGAATGGCCAACTCCTGCTCCTCGTTCTGATATTCTGGTGTTCTCCTTAAAGCTGTCCACCTATCTGCAGGAAAGCGAAGGTGGTGATAAACCCAGCCTGATGTCCTCACAACCTGCGGTGGCTGAGAGATGGCTGTAGGATGCAGGAGCAGAATCAAGCCATCAGATCTTGATTCCATCACGGCTGATGTTTGATCAACAGCATTGTCCTGCCTTCACCCTGTAACCCTTAACCCCTAACCCCCGAACCAATCATGATCCTATCAACCTCCGTTTTAAATATACCCAATGATTTGGCCTCCACAGCCGCCTGTGGCAATAAATTCCACAGATTCACCAACCTCTGGCTAAAGAAATTCCCCTTCATTTCTGTCCTAAAAGGACATCCCTCTATTCTGAGACTGTGCCCTCTGGCCCTGGACTCCTCCCCTACAGGAAACATCCTCTCCACATCCACTCTATCTGTGCCCTCTGGTCCTAGACTCCCCACTATAGGAAACATCCTCTCCACATCCACTCTATCTGTGTCCTCTGGTCCTAGACTCCCCACTATAGGAAACATCCTCTCCACATCCACTCTATCTGTGCCCTCTGGCCCTGGACTCCTCCCCTACAGGAAACATCCTCTCCACATCCACTCTATCTGTGCCCTCTGGTCCTAGACTCCCCACTATAGGAAACATCCTCTCCACATCCACTCTATCTGTGTCCTCTGGTCCTAGACTCCCCACTATAGGAAACATCCTCTCCACATCCACTCTATCTGTGTCCTCTAGTCCTAGACTCCCCCACTATAGGAAACATCCTCTTCACATCCACTCTATCTGTGTCCTCTGGTCCTAGACTCCCCCACTATAGGAAACATCCTCTCCACATCCACTCTGTCAAGGCCTTTCAATATTTGGTAGGTTTCATCATGTGACTCCAAGTACCCCAAAACCACATGCTTGGTAATGGACTCCCAACATCTTCCCAGCCACTGAGGTCGGACCAACTGGCCTATAATTTCCTTTCTTCTGCCTCACTCCCTCCCTTAAAGAGTGGAGTGACATTTACAATTTTCCAGTCCTCAGGAACCTCGCCAGGATCTAGTGATTCTTGAAACATTAGACGCTGTCAGCTCATGATGATCGGGTCACTGCAGCCCTGTAATTAAACGCTCCTGTAATTGGATCTGATCTGGAGGTTTTGCCACAGTGTTTACCGAGGGAATGTAAGTGGGTGTCCCCGTGTGGTTGCCATGACAGCAGGCAATTAAAACCACGGTGGAGCTGGAATTGTGTGGTTCGCACTGCGCAGATAAGTTGGTCATTACCTGCCCTCTGTTGGTGGATTTGTTTCCATGGAAACAGAGTGGTACAGCACAGAACCAGGCTATTCGGCCCATCTTGACCATGCTGGCCATGATGCCACTGTAGTCTACTTCCACTGGTCCATGTTTGTCCCGTATCTCCCTAACCATTTTCTATCCACGTTCCTGTCCAAATGTTGTTGATGTCCCTGCCTCAACTACTCTCCTTGTCTGCTCAGGTCTCAGGTCTCTATTAAATGAGGGGGATCTCCCTGAATCCTGTCAAGTGTTGAAAGGAAGTTGACAAAAATGGTCCAGGATTGAAAGGCTTCTGGCCTGTACTCAATTCTGTCATCCAAATCATTGACATATCATGTGAAAAGACACATCACAGACCCCCGTGGAACACCACTAGTCACCGGCAGCCCACCAGAAAATCAGAAGGATGGGTTGGGGGGAAATCTCATTGAAACCTATCGAATATTGAAAGGCTCTGATAGAGTAGATTTGGAGGCGGTGCTTCCTATGTTGGAGAAGTCGAATACTAGAGGACAAAAGCCTCAGAATAGAGAGGTGTCCATTTAGAACGGAGATGAGGAGGAATTTCTGTAGCTGGAGAGTGATGAATTGGGGAATTCATTGCCACAGGTGGCTGTGGAGGACAAGTCTTTGGGTGTATTTAAGGCAGAGGTTGATAGATTCTTGATTAGCCAGGGTATGAAAGGATACGGAGAGGGGGAATGGGGAAGGTAGGAGATTGGGAAATGAATCAGCCATGATGAAATGTTGGAGCAAACCCGATGGGCCAACTGGCCTAATTCTACTCCTATATCTTATGGTCTTTTGGTTTTAAATCTCTCCCCCTCATCTTAAACCTATTCCCTCCAGTCCCTGATTCCCCTACTCTATGTGTGTTCACCCTTCCTGGGTTTATACACCACTATGAGGCCAAGCTTCAGTCTCCTGCACTCCATGGAATCGAGTCCCAGCCGGCATAAGCTCTCCCCTATTGCTCAGCGCCTTCAAAGACTGGCAACGTCCCTGTAAATCTCCTCTGCAAGGTCACCTCTGTAAATCTCCTCTGTAAGGTCACCTCTGTAAATCTCCTTTGTAAGGTCATCCCTGTAAATCTCCTCTGTAAGGTCATCCCTGTAAATCTCCTCCGTAAGGTCATCTCTGTAAATCTCCTCTGTAAGGTCATCTCTGTAAATTTCCTCCGTAAGGTCATCCCTGTAAATCTCCACTGTAAGGTCATCTCTGTAAATCTCCTCTGTAAGGTCACCTCTGTAAATCTCCTCTGTAAGGTCATCCCTGTAAATCTCCTCCGTAAGGTCATCCCTGTAAATCTCCTCCGTAAGGTCATCCCTGTAAACCTCCACTGTAAGGTCATCTCTGTAAATCTCCTCTGTAAGGTCACCTCTGTAAATCTCCTCTGTAAGGTCATCCCTGTAAATCTCCTCTGTAAGGTCATCCCTGTAAATCTCCTCCGTAAGGTCATCTCTGTAAATCTCCTCTATAAGGTCACCTCTGTATATCTCCTCTGTAAGGTCATCCCTGTAAATCTCCTCCGTAAGGTCATCTCTGTAAATCTCCTCTGCAAGGTCACCTCTGTAAATCTCCTCTGTAAGGTCATCCCTGTAAATCTCCTCTGTAAGGTCATCTCTGTAAATCTCCTCTGTAAGGTCATCCCTGTAAATCTCCACTGTAAGGTCATCTCTGTAAATCTCCTCTGTAAGGTCACCTCTGTAAATCTCCTCTGTAAGGTCATCCCTGTAAATCTCCTCCGTAAGGTCATCTCTGTAAATCTCCTCTGTAAGGTCATCTCTGTAAATTTCCTCCGTAAGGTCATCCCTGTAAATCTCCACTGTAAGGTCATCTCTGTAAATCTCCTCTGTAAGGTCACCTCTGTAAATCTCCTCTGTAAGGTCATCCCTGTAAATCTCCTCCGTAAGGTCATCCCTGTAAACCTCCACTGTAAGGTCACCTCTGTAAATCTCCTCTGTAAGGTCATCCCTGTAAATCTCCTCTGTAAGGTCATCCCTGTAAATCTCCTCCGTAAGGTCATCTCTGTAAATCTCCTCTGTAAGGTCATCCCTGTAAATCTCCTCTGTAAGGTCATCCCTGTAAATCTCCTCCGTAAGGTCATCTCTGTAAATCTCCTCTATAAGGTCACCTCTGTATATCTCCTCTGTAAGGTCATCCCTGTAAATCTCCTCTGTAAGGTCATCTCTGTAAATCTCCTCAGTAAGGTCATCTCTGTAAATCTCCTCAGTAAGGTCATCTCTCAGACCTCAACACCCCATCGAGAACAAACCCAGCCTGTCTGACTTCCCCTAATCGCTGCAGCTCTCCAGTCCAAGGAACGTCCTGAATGAGGGACCTCATCGTGTGTAAGTGTGTGTGTGTGTGTGTGTGTGTGTGTGTGTGTGTGCGTTGCTCAAGACTTCCAGCAACTGCGGAATCCCTTGTGGCAAGGCAGCCCTGACTACAGTCTCCCATCACCGCAGGACTTGGATGTGTCCAGGACACAGAAACAGGTGGGAAAAATCAACACAGACACTACCTACCCAGCAAACTGCCTTTTCCAAAAGTTCCCTTCCGGAAACTTCTGTAGGACTATTAAAACAATAACTTCATGCCACCTTAAACGTTTCTTCTCCCCGGCAGTTAATCTGATCAGCCACTTTAGATAGCTCTCCGCACCCCCTCTATAACCCGTCGTGATACTGCAAACATTTTAAACCACTTTTTATAGAGCTCTTTACATTGTAAACATATTTGGTATTTATGTACATCCTAGTCCATATCTGTCCTTTTATTTTGTACATAATTCTTTCCTCTTTCCAGTTGTTGAAAGTTGTTGCATGTCACAGCCTGACCAAACCCCCCAGCTAATTCCTGATGTGTGTAAATGTGTATGGGGAATAAAGCTGATCCTTGATCCTTATCCTGGTGAAAACTATGTGCCCCATCTCTAGTGACACAGGCAAAAAGCTTGAGGAGCTCAGCAGGTGGTCAGGCAGCATCTATGGAGAGGAATATCAAGCCGACAATTCAGGCCGAGACCCTTCATCAGGACTCGAGCACTAATCTCTATTGTTCCCTGTGATGTAGACACCTTAAGACAGAGCCATTCGGTCTGTCTAGACTGCTCCGCCCTTTGATTATAAATTTACTTTGAACTCTGAACTCTGAACCCTACTTGCTCCCGAGCTCAGGGGGTCAGTGACACGGGGAGAAAGACCAAGCCGACGGCGAGACTGGGGGATTAATGCCGGCCAGTGCTCGAAAGGGGGAAGGAACCCACAATGGGCTCACCGAAACACCAGCCATCTCCTCACCCCCTCTCCCCTTTAACCCTGACCCTCACGAGTTTCCCTCTTGGGCTGTATTTGTTTACTGAGGCTTGCAGTGGGAAACGGAGACTCTTGCTTTCGGGGCTGAGGGAAATTGTGCTGAGATGCTTAATCAGTCTTAATCAGCGTTCCCTGGGAACTCTAAATATAGTGTTCATCTGTGATCTTTCAGCAGAAGATTCTTAGTAATCAAAAAAAAAACACGTAAAATACACTTGAGGAGATGTATTACTTAACGGCAATTAGGCCAGGAATTAATTTCATGGAGATGACTGCGGAGGTTTCACGCTGTTCCAGATGGAGGCTCTGAGGTTTTGGTGCGCCTGTGCACGGATGCCTAGGAGATTCCCCTGTGTGCAGTTCGTATTCGGTCAGACAGTCGGGGGAGTTGGCTGTCCCTCGGGGTAGGGACTGAGGGGGCTGGTTTCATCTTTTCTGGAAAGGAGCGTGGATTGTCAGTGTTAGAAGGTGAGATGGGGTGAGAGATGGAAAGGGAGAGGGGAAGGGAGATGGGGAGAGCAGGTGGGGGAGAAAGGGAGCGAGATGGGGAGAGAAAGGGGACGAGAAGGCAAGGGGGGGAGAGGGAAAAAAGCAGAGAGAAATGGGAGAGAGAGAAAGGGATGTTGTAAGGGGTGTAACATTAAAGTGTGTGTTAGGAGAAAGGGTGTGTCGAGCAGAGTTTGCCACGGGGAGGGGCAAGTTTGGAAGGATGTGTCTCGGGGAGGGAAGTCCATCGTGGGGAGGATTGTGTCGGGGAAGTGTGTGACGGGGACGTATGTGTCAGAGGAGTGTGTCACAGGGAGGGGTGCGTCCAGAAGGCTGTGACCAGTGGTGTTCCACAGGGGTCATTGCTGTGAATTTCGCTGTGTGAGATATGATTCTGATGAAATTGTGGATGTTCTGATCAGAAGGCTTGAAGATGGCATAAGAAATCGGCGGAGCTGTGGTTGGTGAGGCAGGCTGTGGAAGTACTCAGTAGGATCTAGACCAGTTGGAAATGTGTGCAGACAAATAGTCAATGGGGTTTGATCCAGACAAGTGAGAGCAGTTGCACTTTGGGAAGTCAAATCTATGGATAATGGTGGGACCTCGGAGACCATTGTTGTACAGAGGGATCTTGTACTGCAAGTCCATAGCCACCTGAAAATGCCAGTAGTCGTAGATCGAGTGGAAATGAAGGTGTATGAAAGTTATACATTGGTCAGATCACCCCTGGCAGAGTGTTCCATGCACCCACAACTCTCTGTGTAAAATACCTACCTCAAACGTCCTTCCTATACTTCCCACCAGTCACCTTAAAATTAAGCCCCTTTGTATTAGCCATTTCCACCCTGGGAAAAGTCTCTGGCTGTCCACTCGATTGATACCTCTTACTATCTTGTACACCTCTATCAAGTCTCCTCTCATCCTCCTTCATTCCGAAGAGAAAAGCCCGAGCTTGCTTAACTCTTCCTCATGCTCTCTAATCAAGGTAGCAGCCTGGTGAATCTCTTCTGCACCCTCTCTAATCCGGGCAGCGTCCTGGTGAATCTCCTCTGCACCCTCTCTAATCCAGGTAGCAGCCTGGTGAATCTCTTCTGCACCCTCTCTAATCCAGGTAGCAGCCTGGTGAATCTCCTCTGCACCCTCTCTAATCCAGGTAGCAGCCTGGTGAATCTCCTCTGCACCCTCTCTAATCCAAGTAGCAGCCTGATGAATCTCTTCTGCACCCTCTCTAATCCGGGCAGCGTCCTGGTGAATCTCCTCTGCACCCTCTCTAATCCAGGTAGCAGCCTGGTGAATCTCTTCTGCACCCTCTCTAATCCAGGTAGCAGCCTGGTGAATCTCCTCTGCACCCTCTCTAATCCAGGTAGCAGCCTGGTGAATCTCTTCTGCACCCTCTCTAATCCAGGTAGCAGCCTGGTGAATCTCCTCTGCACCCTCTCTAATCCAGGTAGCAGCCTGGTGAATCTCTTCTGCACCATCTCTAATCCAGGTAGCAGCCTGGTGAATCTCTTCTGCACCCTCTCTAATCCAGGTAGCAGCCTAGTGAATCTCCTCTGCACCCTCTCTAATCCAGGTAGCAGCCTGGTGAATCTCTTCTGCACCATCTCTAATCCAGGTAGCAGCCTGGTGAATCTCCTCTGCACCCTCTCTAATCCAGGTAGCAGCCTGGTGAATCTCCTCTGCACCCTCTCTAATCCAGGTAGCAGCCTGGTGAATCTCTTCTGCACCATCTCTAATCCAGGTAGCAGCCTGGTGAATCTCTTCTGCACCCTCTCTAATCCAGGCAGCATCCTGGTAAATCTCCTCTGCACCCTCTCTAATCCAGGTAGCAGCCTGGTGAATCTCTTCTGCACCCTCTCTAATCCAGGCAGCATCCTGGTGAATCTCCTCTGCACCCTCTCTAAAGCTTCCACACTGTTCCTGTAAAGAGTCGACCGGGATTGAACACAAGATTCCAAGCATGCCCTCTAGCATTTGACAGTTCGATCCTGGGGAGAAGACGCTGACTGCCTCGTCTAGTTATGCCTCTTGTAATTTTATAAACCTCTGTCAGTTCAGTGATTCAGGCACAGCTTCTTCCCCTCCACAGGAAAGCAGCATCCCTCATCAGGAGCCCCCACCACCCAGGCCATGCTCTTGTCTCACTACTGCTGTCGTACTCGATCGGACCCAATGCAATAGCAATTGTACCACAAATACACTGACACATGTAATTCTTTTTCAAACCTTTACTCTCTACTGATAGCATGCTATGGGGGAAGTTACAAACTGATCTCTCAAAAGAGTCAGTCCATACACTGCCCCCGAATTACACAATTCTCCGCAATTTATAACATTGATCAGGTAGCAGGAAATCTTACGATTACAGGTTTGGACAATATTAGAATCATTTCAATCACATGCTAATATACAATTAGATGTAAAATAATATTGGTCAGTTAGTTATAATTATTTTAAGCCAAAGCTAGCCCATCAGTTCCTCATTCGGACCCTTCCCTTTTTCTCCAGAACATTCTAGCCGTTACCTCATCCCTCCCATATTTAGCTATACCTTGAGCTGTTTCTGCAAGATCAGATAGTTCCTTATTTGAGCCTTTGCCTATCTTTAGAGAACAGTGACTATTATGTCACCGGTTGCTGGGTAAAACTTTTTTCTGACTTGTCCAAACTTGTCCAAAGCAGTAAGCTAAGGTGCTTACAAGGTGATTGATTACAAGTTAATCATTGTTCTCTGTTTTTCCCCCTGTTTACCTATCCCTTCATTCCATCACTGCCCCGGGAAGGAGGTACGGGGTCCTGGGGTTCTCACACAACCAGGTTCAGAAACAGCTATTGCCCCTCAACCATCAGGCTTCTGGACCAGCGTGAATAACTTCACTCCCACCTCAGCTCTGAACTCATTCCACAACCTACAGGCGGTCTTTCAAGGATTCCTTACATCGCGTGTTATTTATTTACTTGTTCATATTCTTGAATTGCAGATTGGTTGTTTGTCAGTATTTGTGTGAAGGTTTTGTGCTCTCCTGTGAATGCCTGCAAGAAGATGAATCTCTGGGTAGTACACGGTGACATATACATACCTTGATAATAAATTTGCTTTGAACATTTGGATCATTAGATTTCTGATCGGTCCATGAACACAAAGTATGTCTACTATGCGCTGTGCTAATGGCTTTTGGGACTGGCTGGTGAAGGAACCCATTGAAATAAAGCTAGAGAAAAGTAATTTTAACAAAGATGAAGGTCTCACTCCAAGTCAGAACTGGAATTTGATTGTTAACGAGGTGGGACAACAGAAACCTGATTGGATGAGGACTAACCAATCAGGAGGGAGGGATGACGGGGGTATAAATACCACCGGACTCGACATGCCCAGGCATCATCCCTGATGAAGGTGGCAGAGTTTGTCATCGAAACGTTGGTTAAAATCGACACCTGTACCTGGGTGGGAGCCCAAGAGGAGCTTATTCGTACATTTGTTATTGTGTATTTATTATTAAATACCTTGCAATCCTTTTATAGCACTACTTATCTTTGTAATTTATGGTAATTGTATATCTCGGGCAGCACCGTAGCAGAGTGGTTAGCACAATGCTTTACAGTTCAGGCCCATGATTAGGTTCGGATTAATTCGGAGGATTGCTGGGTGTCATGGCTGAAGGGGACAGAAGGGCCAGTTCCACGAGGTATCTCAACAACAGCAAATAAATCTTTGCTACAATAAAACATTAAATCTCAGGACACATACGTTGTAGATAATCAACCCGAGCTCTCCAACTCGGCGACTAACTCTGCCCCTCTCTCTCTCTGCAGCCAAAGAGGAATCTGTGGCCACCTTCAAGGGGATAGAGTTCTTCTGCTACGACCTGTCCCACAACCCGATCCAGAGCAGCAGCGATGAGATCACGCTCTCCTTCAAGACGCTGCAGCGCAACGGGCTGATCCTGCACACGGGGAAGTCGGCCGACTACGTCAACCTGGCGCTGAAGAATGGCGCCGTCTCGCTGGTCATCAACCTGGGCTCGGGGGCCTTCGAGGCGCTGGTGGAGCCCGTCAATGGCAAGTTCAACGATAATAACTGGCACGATGTCCGGGTCACACGCAATCTCCGTCAGGTAATGACCCCCCTGTAAACATCTCCCTCCCTCCCGGGAGACCCCCTTCCCCTCTCTCTGCCTCTCTGCGCGTTTTTGGAACATTAGTCCTGCTCAGCACAGATCGTTCATAGTGGCATTCAGTGTTTCTGGACAGATCACACGACTTCCCCAACAGAACTGGCACCTGAAGGTGGTGATGTTCATCCACTGGTGGGTAGGGTAGGGCTCAATGGGGTGGGGAGGGGAGCTGTCGGCCTGATGTTCATGGATGTGTGCAGGAGAGTGGCAACAGTGGGGGGGGGGGGGGGAGCAGGCCATTCTGCCCCTCAAACCTCTGATATTCAATACTATCTCAGCTGGTCCATTCTCCCTGCTCTCTCCCTCCATACCTCTGATTCCTTATGCCTCAACAAAGGACATAAGTCAAGTCTATTGTCATTAAACTACATAGGTGTACACTGTCAAACGAGCCGATGTTTCTCCAGAACAGGGTGTAAAGCACTGTATTACACATAAATTACAATACCTTCAGATGCATTGCGCATAGCTGAACAAAGTAAAGTGCATAAATTAAATCTTGTAGGGTACAGTACAAATTATCCGATGATACTTCGAATGCGATGTGGCAGGGAACTCCTAGCTCAGAAGCCTACTGGTCTGGGAGAAGAAGCTGTTTCCCATCCTGGCCGTTCTTGTCTTTATACTTCAGAGTCTCCTGCCTGACGGTAGAAAGTCAAAGAGGATGCTGGATGGATGGGTGGGATCCTTGATAATACCAAGGGACCTGTGTATGCAGCGCTCCTGGTAAATGTCCCCGATAGATAGCAGGGAGACCCCTGTGATCTTATTGAGTGGTGCAGCAGGAGTTGGCCATCTAGACCATCGAACCCCTTCCAGCATTCAATAAGATCACAGCCGATGTGGCCATAGACAACTCCACTTACCTGTCTCTTCCCCACCACTCCTAATTCCCCTGCTATGTAAAAATCTCTCTAACTGTGTTTTACATCTATTTAATGTGTTAGGCTTTACTGTTTCATAAGACCATAAGATATAGGAGCAGAAGTGGGCCATTCGGCCCATTGAGCCTGCTCCAACATTCAATCATGGGCTGATCCAATTCATCCAGTCATCCCCACTCCCCTGCCATCTCCCCATACCCTCTGATGCCCTGGCTAATCAAGAACCTATCTATCTCTGTCTTAAATACACCCAATGACTTGGCCTCCACAGCTGCTCATGGCAACAAATTCCACAGATTTACCACCCTCTGACTAAAGTATTTTCTCCGCATCTCAGTTCTAAAAGGATGTCCTTCAATCCCCTACTATGGGAAATGACTTTGCCATATCTAATCTGTTCAGGCCTTTCAACATTCAGAATGTTTCTATGGGATCCCCCCTCATTCTCCTGAACTCCAGGAAGTACAGTTTCTCTGGGCAGAGAATTCCACAGATTCACCGGTCTCTGGGATAAGCAGTTCTTCCTCATCTCCATCCTAAATGTACTCCCCCTATCCTTGAGGACCGGTCCCCTAGTTGTAGGAAAAGTGAATGCAGACGGTGTGTACACAGCTGAGCCCCACATACTGACGGGTGTAGTGCTGTTGTCTGTGGGATGTAGTCAGAATGGACCTGTGATCATCCACATCCTCCTCAAGGCAGGTGAGCCCTGGGCTGAAGGGATACTCAGAGTTTCTCCCCTCACAGATGCTGCCTGACTGGCCAGGAATTTCCAGCTCCTGCTGTTTGTTGCTTCAGTGCATGCTGTGTTCCCCCACCAGAATCAAGTTTAATATCACCGGCAAGTGTTAGCTTTACAACAGCAGTACAGTGCAATACAGAATAATAGAAAAAATGTTAATAACAGTAAGTATATATATTAAATAAGTAGTGGAAAAATAGAAATAAAAAAGCAGTGAGGTAGTGTTCATGGGTTCAATGTCCATTCAGACATCAGATGGCGGAGGGGAAGAGACTGTTCCTGAATCGCTGAGTGTGTGCCTTCAGGCTCCTGTACCTCCTCCCTGATGGTAGCAATGAGAAGAGGGCATGTCCTGGGTGATGGGGGTCCTTAATGATGGATGCTGCCTTTCTGAGGCATCGCTCCTTGAAGATGTCCTGGATACTACAGAGGCCGGTGCCCATGCTGGAACTGACTGAGTTTACAACTCTCTGCAGCTTATTTCATTCCTGTGCAGTAGCCGTTCCCCACCCCCCCCCCCATACCAGACAGTGATGCAGCCAGTCAGAATGCTCTCCACGGTGCATCTGTAGAAATTTGCGAGTGTCTTTGATGACATACCGAGTCTCCTCAAACTCCCGAAATCTCCCAAACTCCGTTACTGAACCAGGATCACCACCTCTGAAGCAGGCCTGGCCCCCCAGCTTCAAACTCCAACCACACTCCACTGTAAAATCAATCTTCAACCGCACAAAGTTTCCAAGGAGGCAATTTTCTTCTCAAAGGAGGCTCATGTCCAACAACAGCAAGTGGTGTCCCAGGAGAGAAAGTGTGGGTTAAAGGGACTCGATCAATTAACAGGGTTAGCATGGACTAGATGGATCAGAAGGCCTACTCTTGTGGTGTAGGGCGCTCTAAGACTCTGTGATAGAGTGCTACACCCCCAGAAGAACAGAGAACAGTACAGCACAGGAACAGGCCCTTCGGCCCATCAGCACGTACAGTACCAACGAATCTTGTTATTAAATGCCTAACTAAACGAATCCCTCTGCCCACACGAATCGCCACCAAGATCAATCTAATCCTTCCCCACCACATAACCCTTCATTTTTCTATCATCCATGTACCTATCTAAGAATCTTTGAAATGTCCCTAATGTATCTGCCTCTACCACCTCCCCCCAACCCCGGGCAGGGTGTTCCACACACCCACACACTCTGTGTAAAAAACTCACCTCTGCAATTCCCCACTATACTTCCCTCCAATCACTGAAAAATTATGCTCCCGTGTATTAGTCATTTCCACCCTGGGAAAAAGTCTTTGGCTGTCGATTCGATCTATGCCTCTTGTCATGATGATCTCTACATCTCATCATCCTTCATTCCAAAGGGAAATGTCCTAGCTCACTCAACTTATCCACATAAGACAAGCTCTCTAATCACAGGTAGCATCCTCTTAACTCTCCTCTGCGCCCTCTCTAGAGCTTCCACATGTTTCCTATAATGAGGCAACCAGAACTGAACACAATACTCCAAGTGTGGTCTCACCAGAGTTTTACAAGGCTGCAACATTACCTCATGGCTCGTGAACTCAATTCCCCAAACTAATGAACAGACGCAAGCAGGGAATGATCGGAGATCGACCATGTGCAGGGAATGATGGGAGATGGACCATGTGCACGGAATGATGGGAGATGGACCATGTGCAGGGAATGATAGGAGATGGACCATGTGCAGGGAATGGAGGGAGATGGCCCATGTGCAGGGAATGATGGGAGATGGACCATGTGCAGGGAATGGAGGGAGATGGACCATGTGCAGGGAATGTTGGGAGATGGACCATGTGCAGGGAATGATGGGAGATGGACCATGTGCAGGGAATGATGGGAGATTGACCAAATGCAGGGAATGATGGAAGATGGACCATCTGCAGGGAATGATGGGAGATAGACCATGTGCAGGGAATGATGGGAGCTAGACCATGTGCAGGGAATGTTGGGAGATAGACCATGTCTACAGAATGGAGGGAGATGGACCATGTGCTGGGAATGATGGGAGATGGACCATGTAAAGAGAATGATGGGAGATGGACCATGTGCATGGAATGATGGGAGATGGACCATGTACAGGGAATGATGGGAGATGGACCATGTGCAAGGAATGATGGGAGATGGACTATGTGCAGGGAATGGAGGGAGATGGACCATGTGCAGGGAATGATGGGAGATGGACCATGTGCAGGGAATGGAGGGAGATGGACCATGTGCAGGGACTAATGGGAGATGGACCATGTGCATGGAATGATGGGAGATGGACCATGTGCAGGGAATGATGGGACATGGACCATGTACAGGGAATGATGGGAGATGGACCATGTGCAGGGAATGATGGGATATGGACCATGTGCAGGGACTGATGGGAGATGGACCATGTGCATAGAATGATGGGAGATGGACCATGTGCAGGGAATGATGGGAGATGGACCATGTACATGGAATGATGGGAGATGGACCATGTCTACAGAATGGAGGGAGATGGACCATGTGCTGGGAATGATGGGAGATGGACCTTGTAAAGAGAATGATGGGAGATGGACCATGTGCATGGAATGATGGGAGATGGACCGTGTACAGGGAATGATGGGAGATGGACCGTGTGCAGGGAATGATGGGAGATGGACCATGTGCAGCGAATGACGAGGATAGACCATGTTCAGGGAATGATGGGAGATGGACCATGTGCAGTGAATGACGAGAGATGGACCATGTGCAGGGAATGCTGGGAGATGGACCATGTGCAGGGAATGATGGGAGATGGACCATGTACAGGGAATGATGGGAGATGGACCATGTGCAGGGAATGATGGGAGATAGAACATATGCAGGGAATGGAGGGAGATGGACCATGTGCAGGGAATGATGGGAGATGGACCATGTGCAGGGAATGACAAGGATAGACCATGTTCAGGGAATCATGGGAGATGGACTATGTGCAGTGAATGACGAGAGATGGACCATGTGCAGGGAATGCTGGGAGATGGACCATGTGCAGGGAATGATGGGAGATGGACCATGTGCAGTGAATGATGGGAGATGGACCATGTGCAGGGAATGATGGGAGATGGACCATGTGCAGGGAATGATGGGAGATGGACCATGAGCAGAGAATGCAGGGAGATGGACCATGTACAGGGAATGCTGGGAGATGGACCATGTGCAGGTAATGATGGGAGATGGACCATGTGCAGGGAATGATGGGATATGGACCGTGTGCAGGGAATGGACGGAGATGGACCAAGTGCAGGGAATGTTGGGAGATAGACTATGTGCAGGGAATGATGGGAGATGGACCATGTGCAGGGAATGATGGGAGATGGACCATGTGCAGGGAATGATGGAAGATGGACCATGTGCAGGGAATGATGGGAGATGGACCATGTCTACAGAATGGAGGGAGATGGACCATGTGCTGGGAATGATGGGAGATGGACCATGTACAGGGAATGATGGGAGATGGATGGTGTGCATGGAATGATGGGAGATGGACCATGTACAGGGAATGATGGGAGATGGATGGTGTGCATGGAATGATGGGAAATGGACCATGTACAGGGAATGATGGGAGATGGACCATGTGCAGGGAATGATGGGAGATGGACCATGTGCAGGGAATGGAGGGAGATGGACCATGTGCGGGGAATGGTGGGAGATGGATGGTGTGCATGGAATGATGGGAGATGGACCATGTACAAGGAATGATGGGAGATGGATCATGTGCATGGAATGATGGGAAATGGACCATGTACAGGGAATGATGGGAGATGGACCATGTGCAGGGAATGATGGGAGATGGACCATGTGCAGGGAATGGAGGGAGATGGACCATGTGCAGGGAATGGTGGGAGATGGACCATCTGTACGCAGAAGGGATTTAGTTTAATTCAGCATCGTGTTCAGCACACACAAGATAGGCCAAATGGCCTGTGCTGTTTGATATTCTTTTTTACAAGGAAGAATGAGGGGAGACGGAATAAGTGGGACAGGTCTGCATGTTTCGTAAGATCTGGGGAAATGGCTGCAAAGAATTGAAGGGAAGGTTTGGATTCTTTTTTTCCGGAGGCTTCCCTTAGTCGGGGTCAACCATAGACGTTGTGTCCTATTGTCTATGTTGTTGGCGCAGGGCTAATGATACACAAGTCTGGGCCGTACTATATGGAGAGCAAGCTGGTTCCCTTTCTCCATACAGCTGATGAATCCACAGTATCGGCAGAGACCGATACAGTTTGGCACCAGTGTCATCATAGGAATGGCCAGTCAGCATTGAACTCAACGTGTGACTGCCTCAGGGACTCCTCAGGGTTTACTCCCAAAGCTTTGCCCATGAGTGGGCATAGTTGCAAGGTGGGGGAGGTATGTGATCAGATCTAGATGTCCAACCACAGCTGGTGAGCCTCATCTGCCCAAAGCGACTGGTTTTTAAGGCGCCAGTAACCCGCCTTTGCCCCTTCTCCTGTCTTTAGAAATGGTTTCGCTGGGCTTAGTAGCCAAGCCACCCATGAAGGCCAGGAGCTGGACTTAGTTGTCAGAGACGAGGAAATCTGCAGATGCTGGAATTTCAAGCAACACACGTAAAAATTGCTGGTGGAATGCAGCAGGCCAGGCAGCATCTCTAGGAAGAGCTGGACAGGTGATTGGCAAAAGGGATATGAGAGGATCATGGGACAGGAGGCCCAGGGAGAAAGAAAGAGGGGGAAGCCCAGAGGATGGGCAAGGGGTATAGTGAGAGGGACAGAGGGAGAAAAAGGAGAGAGAGAAAAATATATATATAATAATAATAAATAAGTAACAGATGGGGTATGAACTGGAGGTGGTGCCCCATCCAATCATCTGTCCAGCTCTTGGCTCCATCCCTCCCCCTCCTGTCTTCTTCTATCATTTTGGATCTCCCCTTCCCCCTCCAACTTTCAAATCTCTTACTAGCTCTTCTTTCGGTTAGTCCTGACGAAGGGTCTCGGCCCGAAACGTCGACTGTGCCTCTTCCTATAGATGCTGCCTGGCCTGCTGCGTTCACCAGCAATTATTATGTGTATTGGTTGTCAGAGGCTGTTTGAGGATCACGCCACTGGGAGCCTTCAATAGGTTTCGGGAGCTTGTCCCCTCTCCCTCCCTCGGCCATAACAACCTTAAGGAGCCAGGAAGGTTGAGGACTGGATTAGTAAAGGCGTTAAGGTGCTGGACTAGAGATGGTGGAAGTGAGTCTCTGAAAAGGCCTGGTACAGACCCTGCCCGTTACAGTCTTGTGCTTCTGCGAAAGTTAACCTTCTGGGTGCAAATGCCCCGTGAATCAATGTCCTGGTAACCCTTCTCCTTTCTGCTGCGCGGCAGACTCCAGACTGGAACCCAGAGCCCCACGAGCCAGGGGAAGGGATTGACAGAGCTGTCAGCAGAGGGGGAGTGATGCTGGGTTCTGGAACGGAGATTAAAGTCAGTAAAACAAACAAGAGATTTATTGGGCCTAATTACTGTCAGTAAACCTTTAACACAAAGGCTTCATTGTAGTCATCGGCCAATAATTATGAGTTATTATTCTCGGTGAATCTGCGGCAAAAGTTTATTAAATTAAGTGGTTTGCTGAAGGTAATTATTATAGTATTAGATGTGTAATATTAATTGCTCAGCAATACAGCATTGCTGTAGTAATTATGGGGCTCCAGGAAATGGTGACAAGGTGTTCCCGGACCGATGGCTGGCGGATGGAATATTTGTGTGTTTTTTCTCAGTCGACAGAGTGTTAGGGCCACACTGGGAACACTGTGTTCAGAATCATAAGGCCATAAGATATCGGAGCAGAATTAGGCCATTTGGCCCATCGAGTCTGCTCTGCCATTTCATCATGGCTGATTCATTTTTCCTCTCAGCCCCAATCCCCTGCCTTCTGCCCATAACTCTTCACACCTTGAATCTATCAACCCTCTGCCTAAATATACCCAATCAAGAATCTATCAACACTGCCTTAGATATACCCAATAACTTGGTCCCCACAGCTGTTTCTGGCAACAAATTTCACAGATTCACCACTCTCTGTCACGTTGGGAATGGACCCAAATGAAAGACACTTGACACTGAAGTACCAGGAACAGGACAAGGATGCAGGACCTGGGCTAGGACACGGACAAGAAAAACAGGGAAACCGGACAAGGAACTATGAACTAGGAGCCTGGGCTTGAACCCCCGAGCCAGAGATTGGACAAGGACCTAGAAGCTGGGTCTTGCCTCGGGCTCAGGCCCCAGAACCAGGCATGGACATGACATGACATGACTGCAGGACTGGAGACTGGGGTCTTGAGGCTTGAGGCTTGGAGACAGGCCTGGGGACTTGAGGCTTGGAGACAGGCTTGAGGCTGGGGTCTTGGTCTTCAGGGTTGGGTATGGACTCCGAGCTAGAGACTGGGCAAGGACCCAGAAACTAGGACTTGACTCGGGCTCGGACTCCAGAACCAGGCGAGGACAAGACGAGGCTACAGGACTGGACATGGCTTGGTAGAGGAACTCCTGTGTAGGGCGAGACACAAAGAGAGGTAAAGGCACATGGACAGGACTCGGATAGGACTGGACGAGGGCCTTCAGGAGCACGGAGCCTTGGATTTGAAGAGACAGGAGCATGGAACACAGAGCCGGGACCCCTCCTTGGGAACAGGATGCAGGGCCAGGACTCATACACATAACACAGAGCTGGGACCTCTCCTTGGGAACAGGACGTAGGGCCAGGACTCATACACATAACACAGAGCCAGGACCTCTCCTTGAGAACAGGACGTAGGGCCAGGATTCATACACAGAACGCTGAACATGAAGAGACAGTTCCCAACACTAGGTAGCAGCAAACAGCCAGACCGACCTAGCAAAGGCGAGGACACAGAGAGACAATTCCACACAATGAAAGACAGTTCCTTATCTTGACCTAACAAGGCTCCGGTCTTGCTCCGGCAGTAAAACTTCAGCGACATAGGCGGGGTATACAGGCGAGGTATCCAGGCAGAGAGACAGGCAGGGGGGGCGGGGGGAGACAGGGAGGAGAACAGGACGGTCCAGCAGGGAATTCCTGGTTTGCAGAGGTATTTATGTCTCAGCCCCAAAACGAGAATCATGTCCCTACAACAGAAACTGGGGAAAACCAGAAACCCTGGAACAAGGAGCCATGGACCGGACCGTGAACCAGAACATGGACTTCACGGACCGGACCACGACACTCTCTGGCTAAAGAAATTCCTCCTCATCTCCATTCTAAAAGGACATCCTATTCTGAGGCTGTGTACTCTGGCCTTGGACTCTCCCACCACAGGAAACATCCGCTCTATCAAGGCCTTTCGACATTCGATTGGTTTCAATGAGGGCACCCCTCATTCTTCTGAATCCCAGTGAGCAGAGGCCCAGAGCCATCAAACGCTCCTCATACGACAAGCCTCTTAACCCCGGGATCGTTTTCGTGAGCCTCCTTTGGTCGTGCTCACCACACTGTGTGAAGGATGGGGCGGCACTGCCGAGAGGACAGAGGAGATTCAAAGTTCAAAGCAAACGTATTATCAAAGTACGTGCTTGTCACCCTGTACGACCTTGAGGTTCATTTTCCTGTGGGCATTCACAGTAAAAGAATGAGGGAACAACCGCACACTCAAAGACTGACAAACAACCAGTGCAAAGGAAGACAAATGGCAAACACAAAATGAAACTGATAAAAAGTAAATAAATTAATTATACTGAGAAGATGAGCCCTTGAAAGTGAGTCCATTGGTTGTGGAATCAGTGAGTTGTCGAGGAGATTCAATGGGGTGTTAAACTGCTCGCGAATGGCTGGAAGATAAAAGCATCTCGGACACTGTCTCTCCTCACACACTGCCCGATCCGCTGAGTTCCTCCACATTATTAACTTCCTTGGCAACCTTTATGGACGTGGACCTCAAGATCCCCCATTCCTCCACGCTGCCAGGAATTCAATATTCTGCCTTGAAGTTCAACCTTTCAATGTGAATCACTTCACACTTTTCCGGATTGAACTCCATCTGCCACTTGTTAGCCCGGTTCTGCATCATGTCAATGTCCTGTTATAACCTACAACAACCTTCCACACTGTCCACATTTCCACCAACTGCAGAACTTCTGTCATCTACAAACTTATTAACTGTGTGGAGGGGTTCACAGAGACAGGGAGGGGTGTAGGGGCCGGAGGGGGTTACAGAGACAGGGAGGGGTGTAGGGGCCGGAGGGGGCTACAGAGACAGGGAGGGGTGTGGGGCCGGAGGGGGTTATAGAAACAGGGAGGGGTGTCAGGGCCAGAGGGGGTTACAGAGACAGGGAGGGGTGTAGGGGCCGGAGGGGGTTACAGAGACAGGGAGGGGTGTAGGGGCCGGAGGGGGTTACAGAGACAGGGAGGGGTGTGGGGCCGGAGGGGGTTATAGAAACAGGGAGGGGTGTAGGGGCTGGAGGGGGTTACAGAGACAGGGAGGGGTGTAGGGGCTGGAGGGAGTTACAGAAATGGGGAGGGGTGTAGGGGCTGGAGGGGGTTACAGAGACAGGAAGGGATCTCTGTGTACAGGGTTGGAGGTGGCCTGCTGAGCTGTGAGTCTGGTCTGTTCTCTCTGTCGAGCTGCTCATTCCTCCCAGATGGGCTGGAATAATTACACATACTTAAACTGCAGTATTGGCTTGGGCAGAAATTGGCCCAAATCAATAGCAGTTCTTTAAAGCTGAAAATATTACTGCAGTTTGTATCTTAGCAACACCCCTCATAAGTGACAGGGTGATATTTAAGGGTTAGCCCACGGTTAACCCTTCATAAGCTGCCAGGTTTCAGTTAAAGGGGCAGGAGGGATGTGTAGTGTCTCTGTGGCCGGTTCAAGTTCAAAGGTCAAGTTTATTGTCACCCTTCTGGACACATTACCAGCAAACAAACCAATGTTGCTCCAGAGCAGGGTGCACAACACGGGACAGACGACTCACACACAACAGATAGAGCAATATTACCCCTAATAAATTAACAAGTAATGAAACACTGTACGTTGCAGAAGATCGACATTTAACACAAGGTGCATTTACAACTCTAGTTGAAAAGTAAAGAATAAAACACGACGGGCACTTCATACGTGGTGAGACCTGGGTGGTGCCAGGGAGTTCAGTAGTGTCATGGCCTGGGCGAAGAGGCTGTTTCCCATGCTAACAGTTCTTGTCCAAATGCTGCCATACCTCCTGCCTGGTGGTAGTGGGTCAGAGAGATAGTTGGGTGGATGGGAGGGATCACTGACAAGGTGAAGGGCCCTGAGTAAATATCTCCAGTGGGTGGAAGTGAGACCCAATTTTCTTCACAACAGTCCTCAGCATCCTTTGTCAGGACTTGTCAGGTACCTTCACCTCCCCACCTGTGGAACTGGAATCATTTTATGATTGTCACATTGACTAAAAGACCATAAGATGTAGGAGCAGAATTAGGCCATTTCATCATCACTGATCCATTTTCCCTCTTAGCTCTAGTCTCCTGTCTTCTCCTCATATCCCTTCATGCCCTGACCAATCAAGAATCGATCAACCTCTGCCTTAAATACACTTGAAGACATGGCCTCCTCTGTTGCCTTTGGCAATGAATTCCACAGATTCACCACTCTCTGGCTAAAGAAATTCCTCCTCATCTCCATTCTAAAAGAATGCTCCTCTATTCTGAGGCTGTGCTGTCGTCTTGTAACAGTGATTCCAGTGATAACAATGTGAAGTAACCAGATTTGACACCAGTTACTGAAATTATGGTCTCGTGTCTTCTGTATTTTTCTGGAAACTATTAAGTTTCTGGAAAAATACTGAATAAACTGTACCCTAATGACAGAACAATTTCATGTATATGGGTGTGTATAAAAATACAGGCAATCATAGGAAAGCTAACTAACAGTTCTTCGCCCTGATCCGATGAGGGAGAACAGCGACAGAATGCAGAACAGAGTGTGACAGTCGCAGAGAGAGTGCAGTGCAGGCAGACGAGAAGGTGTGAGGTGCGTAACGAGGAAGATTGTGAGGTCAAGGGTCCGGCTTTTCATTCTAGGGAAGCACCAGGGTGGAAGCTGTCCTAGAGCTGGGTCAGTGTGGCCCGAGAGCAGCGTGAAGGGCACATATTTCCAGCACAACATGGTCCCTCCAGCCCACTGGTCCAGTGCTTGACAGCACTGACGTCTGTCCAAGCTACTTACTCCCACCAACCTATAACCTGAGCCTCTCACCTCCATGTATCCGTCCAAGGCCGTATAAGACATAGGAGAATAAGTAGGCCATTCAGTCCATCAAATCTGAAACCATTCCATCGTGGCTGATTTACTATCCCTCTCAACCCCATTCTTCTCCTGCCTTCTCCCCGTAACCTTTGACTTCCTTCCTGGCCAAGAACCTATGAAGCTCCACTTGGGGCAGCCCAGTAGAGCAGTGGTTAGCAGATCGCTCTACAGTGCGGGTGACCTGGGCTCTGTTCCCGCCACTGCCTGTATGCTCTCCCACGACCGTGTGCTCTGGTTTCCTCCCACAGCCCAGTTGGTCATTGTAAATTGTCCCGTGATTAGGCTAGCATGAAATCAGGGGATTGCTGGCTGGCATGGTTCGAAGGGCTGGATTCTGCACTGTATCTCAATCAATCAATAAACAAGCCCAATGACTCGGCCTCCACAGCTCCCTGAGGCAATGAACTCCACACAGTCACCACCCTCTGGCTAAAGAAATCCCTCCTCGCCTCTGTTCCAAATGGACGTCCTTCTATTCCAAGCCCCAGGCTCAGCCACCACGGGCAACATCTTCTCCACATCCACCCCATCGAGGCCTTTCAGTAAGATCACCCCCCCCCCCACCATTCTTCTGAACTCCAGTGGGGAGAGCCATCAAACGCTCCTTGCACATTAACCCTT
Organism: Mobula hypostoma; assembly: GCF_963921235.1. Taxonomy (NCBI): domain Eukaryota; kingdom Metazoa; phylum Chordata; class Chondrichthyes; order Myliobatiformes; family Myliobatidae; genus Mobula; species Mobula hypostoma. Next base: position 1,099,824 of record NC_086126.1, on the reverse strand, counting down.
TCATTCCTGGAATCATCCCCATGTGCCTCATTCACCCTTCTCCAATGCTTTCTTCGATAAGGGGCACAACGATGCACAGCCGTCAGGAGAGTTTCTCCGTTTCTGGCGTCACTTTCTTTAAGGATACTGCAGTCTGTGGACGGTGTAAGCCAACCACTTCTTTAAAACTGGACGTTCAGTCCAGGAAAACACAGAATACAGTTCCCAAAACATCCTTCTGATCTGTCTCAGCCCAAAACACCAACTGTTTATTCTGCTGCCTGACCAGCGTTTTGTGCGCGTTACCGTGGTTTCTTCCTGGGGCCTGAATGCTCTTGGTGAACGATCTGTGTAGGGTGCTGTTTGCGGACGTGATGACGTGGAGAACTATTACAGTAAACTGTTGTTAAGTGTGAAACGTGATCTGTGACCTTGTTCAGCGGTATGAACCATCACAGGGGTTTGGAGAATGGGGCCGGACCACTGGGAAAATCACTGAAGGCCAGGCCTGGTGGTCGGCCATCCAGTACCACAGGGTGGGGTTCATCTCTCCTGCATCACCCTCTTGTACACAGGGCCAGGATTGGTCCATGGCTTCACACAATCAAACGTGTGTGTCTGTATCTGTGCCTGTGCATTCTTGTATGTCGGTCTGTGTACGTGTAAGTGGGTGCATATGTGTCAGGGCATGTATGTGTGTGAGTGTGCGGGAAGATCTGGTCAGAGTGGCAAAGTGAAAGGTGTGGGTGTGTCAGTGTTACAGTGTCGAGCGTGTCAGTGTTACAGGGTGCAGTGTGTCAGTGTTAGAGTGTGGGTGTGTCAGTGTTAGAGTGTCGAGTGTGTCAGTGTTAGAGTGGAGTGTGTCAGTGTTACAGTGTGCAGTGTGTCAGTGTTAGAGTGTGGGTGTGTCAGTGTTAGAGTGTCGAGTGTGTCAGCGTTACAGTGTGAAGTGTGTCAGTGTTACAGAGTGGAGTGTGTCAGTGTTACAGTGTGAAGTGTGTCAGTGTTAGAGTGTCGAGTGTGTCAGTGTTACAGTGTCGAGTGTGTCAGTGTTACAGTGTGGAGTGTGTCAGTGTTACAGTGTGGAGTGTGTCAGTGTTACAGAGTGGAGTGTGTCAGTGTTACAGTGTGGGTGTGTCAGTGTTACAGTGTGGAGTGTGTCAGTGTTACAGTGTGGAGTGTGTCAGTGTTACAGTGTGGAGTGTGTCAGTGTTACAGGGTGCAGTGTGTCAGTGTTACAGTGTGGAGTGTGTCAGTGTTACAGTGTGAAGTGTGTCAGTGTTACAGAGTGGAGCGTGTCAGCGTTACAGTGTGGAGTGTGTCAGTGTTAGAGTGTGAAGTGTGTCAGTGTTAGAGTGTGGGTGTGTCAGTGTTACAGAGTGGAGTGTGTCAGTGTTACAGAGTGGAGTGTGTCAGTGTTACAGTGTGGAGTGTGTCAGTGTTACAGTGTGGAGTGTGTCAGCGTTACAGTGTGGAGTGTGTCAGTGTTACAGTGTGGAGTGTGTCAGCGTTACAGTGTGGAGTGTGTCAGTGTTACAGTGTGAAGTGTGTCAGTGTTACAGAGTGGAGTGTGTCAGCGTTACAGTGTGGAGTGTGTCAGTGTTACAGTGTGGAGTGTGTCAGTGTTACAGGGTGCAGTGTGTCAGTGTTACAGTGTGGAGTGTGTCAGTGTTACAGTGTGAAGTGTGTCAGTGTTACAGAGTGGAGCGTGTCAGCGTTACAGTGTGGAGCGTGTCAGTGTTACAGTGTGGAGTGTGTCAGTGTTACAGTGTGGAGTGTGTCAGCGTTACAGTGTGGAGTGTGTCAGTGTTACAGTGTGGAGTGTGTCAGCGTTACAGTGTCGAGTGTGTCAGTGTTACAGTGTGGAGTGTGTCAGCGTTACAGTGTGCAGCGTGTCAGCGTTACAGTGTCGAGTGTGTCAGTGTTACAGTGTGGAGTGTGTCAGCGTTACAGTGTGGAGCGTGTCAGCGTTACAGTGTGGAGTGTGTCAGTGTTACAGTGTGGAGTGTGTCAGCGTTACAGTGTGGAGTGTGTCAGTGTTACAGTGTGGAGTGTGTCAGTGTTACAGTGTGGAGTGTGTCAGTGTTACAGAGTGGAGTGTGTCAGTGTTACAGGGTGCAGTGTGTCAGTGTTACAGTGTGCAGTGTGTCAGTGTTACAGTGTGGAGTGTGTCAGTGTTACAGAGTGGAGTGTGTCAGCGTTACAGTGTGCAGTGTGTCAGTGTTAGAGTGGAGCGTGTCAGCGTTACAGTGTGGAGTGTGTCAGCGTTACAGTGTGAAGTGTGTCAGTGTTAGAGTGTGAAGTGTGTCAGTGTTAGAGTGGAGCGTGTCAGCGTTACAGTGTGA